>NC_069499.1:521982982-522080482 GCF_027579735.1 Bombina bombina | reverse complement strand
AGTTTCAGTTCCCACTGAGCTGCGCCAATAGGTTAAGATGATCTGTATCCCCCTAGGTATCAATCACGTGTCAACCATGTGATATGCGAAGCAGGCAGGCGGAAAGTCAGAAACAAAAAAAAAATGAAAAAAAATTTGTGCTGAAGCAGGGACACACCTACACACTGCTGCCGACACACAGTTTGGAAAGCACTGCCTTAAGGCATGCAGATTACATTTTATGGCCAGGACTATGACTGACTAGTCCTCAAAGAAAGTGCAGGCACTGCTAGGTGTGATATGAATAAAAACCTTATTGAAATCCAAAAAAGTAAAAAGTTCCACAGACATGGAACAGACAGATAAGGAACAACAGTCAGACTGATCTGCCACAGCTACGGCACTCTGGGCTTACAGGAGGTAGAACGTGCCCTTTTGATTACTTCCCGGCTCTAGTTGCTGCAGGACACTGTGTCTAGAGGAATCTGTTTGTATGTACTATGACTAACTAGCCCTGTTCTCACATAAGTGGTTGTGTGAGAGCAGTGGCCAGGATTGCAAAAGCAACTGCTTGTGATATCTTAAATTCTTGCAGCACATGTAGCTCCAGAGGCCCTAGATGCGTGCAGACAGGTTCTATCTGTGAGAATCTTGTCTGCACAAAGAATAATAAATGGGGGTTACTGAGTTGTGATTACTCAGTTTGTATTATTGCTGACAAAAACATGCCACAATAGCGTGGTATTTGATTGCAGTTTCACATGTAAATATGCTCTGTGAACAGGAAATGTTTATGTTTAATGTTTAATCTTTATGATCTTGATCTTGGAATGCTAAAGATGATCATCCCAATAAATATATCACTTATATTCAGCCGGGAAAAAAAAGGTCATTATTAATAATGAATATAAAAATAATAATAATAATAATATAAGTGATATATCTAACAAATTGATTGGCCCTAAAAAATCTCAATATGTCCAAAAAATGCGAATATTAAAAGGATTAGGTGATAGCAACTATAGTAATTATATATAGTGAATAAAGGGATGTATTATTGTGTATACAATGTCGGGTAATATAACTAATAAGTGACAATCTAGTGCGAGCCTCAATGAGATAAATATATATATATATACACATATGCACACGCACACACATATGCACATATATATATATATATATATATATATATATATATATATATATATGTATACACATTATCATTGATGGGATTGTGAAGGGAGTGCCCGTGTGTATTAGTGCTTCATATAGCTTTTAAGAAAGGATGGACAATTATTAGATCTATGTGCAGTGGAAGGGGGAAAACAAGAAATTTATAAACAATGCTGGGAAGTGGTGGGAAATAGACAAGCGTAACTATGTGAAAAAAACATAATTTATGTAAGAACTTACCTGATAAATTCATTTCTTTCATATTAGCAAGAGTCCATGAGCTAGTGACGTATGGGATATACATTCCTACCAGGAGGGGCAAAGTTTCCCAAACCTTAAAATGCCTATAAATACACCCCTCACCACACCCACAATTCAGTTTAACGAATAGCCAAGAAGTGGGGTGATAAAAAAGTGCGAAAGCATATAAAATAAGGAATTGGAATAATTGTGCTTTATACAAAAAAATCATAACCACCACAAAAAGGGTGGGCCTCATGGACTCTTGCTAATATGAAAGAAATGAATTTATCAGGTAAGTTCTTACATAAATTATGTTTTCTTTCATGTAATTAGCAAGAGTCCATGAGCTAGTGACGTATGGGATAATGATTACCCAAGATGTGGATCTTTCCACACAAGAGTCACTAGAGAGGGAGGGATAAAATAAAGACAGCCAATTCAGGGTGAAAATAATCCACACCCAAAATAAAGTTTAATAAAAAACATAAGCAGAAGATTCAGACTGAAACCGCTGCCTGAAGTACTTTTCTACCAAAAATTGCTTCAGAAGAAGAAAATACATCAAAATGGTAGAATTGAAAAAGTATGCAAAGAGGACCAAATTGCTGCTTTGCAAATCTGATCAACCGAAGCTTCATTCCTAAATGCCCAGGAAGTAGAAACTGACCTGGTAGAATGAGCTGTAATCCTCTGAGGCGGAGTTTTACCCGACTCAACATAGGCAAGATGAATTAAAGATTTCAACCAAGATGCCAAAGAAATGGCAGAAGCTTTCTGGCTTTTTCTAGAACCGGAAAAGATAACAAATAGACTAGAAGTCTTTCGGAAAGACTTAGTAGCTTCAACATAATATTTCAAAGCTCTAACAACATCCAAAGAATGCAATGCTTTCTCCTTAGAATTCTTAAGATTAGGACATAATGAAGGAACCACAATTTCTCTACTAATGTTGTTGGAAATCACAACTTTAGGTAAAAATTCAAAAGAAGTTCGCAACACCGCCTTATCCTGATGAAAAATCAGAAAAGGAGACTCACAAGAAAAGAGCAGATAATTCAGAAACTCTTCTGGCAGAAGAGATGGCCAAAAGGAACAAAACTTTCCTAGAAAGTAATTTAATGACCAATGAATGCATAGGTTCAAAGGGAGGAGCTTGAAGAGCTCCCAGAACCAAAATCAAACTCCAAGGAGGAGAAATTGACTTAATGACAGGTTTTATACGAACCAAAGCTTGTACAAAACAATGAATATCAGGAAGAATAGCAATCTTTCTGTGAAAAAGAACAGAAAGAGCAGAGATTTGTCCTTTCAAGGAACTTGCAGACAAACCCTTATCTAAACCATCCTGAAGAAACTGAAAACATTTCTCGGCATTCTAAAAGAATGCCAAGAAAAATGATGAAAAAGACACCAAAAAATATAAGTCTTCCAGACTCTATAATATATCTCTCTAGATACAGATTTACGAGCCTGTAACATAGTATTAATCACAGAGTCAGAGAAACCTCTTTGACCAAGAATCAAGCGTTCAATCTCCATACCTAAAAATTTAAGGATTTCAGATCCTGATGGAAAAAAGGACCTTGCGACATAAAGTCTGGTCTAACGGAAGAGTCCATGGTTGGCAAGAGGCCATCCGGACAAGATCCGCATACCAAACTTGTGAGGCCATGCCGGAGCTACCAGCAGAACAAACGAGCATTCCTTCAGAATCTTGGAGATTACTCTTGGAAGAAGAACTAGAGGCGGAAAGATATAGGCAGGATGATACTTCCAAGGAAGTGATAATGCATCCACTGCCTCCGCCTGAGGATCCCGGGATCTGGACAGATACCTGGGAAGTTTCTTGTTGAGATGAGACGCCATCAGATCTATTTCTGGAAGTTCCCACATTTGAACAATCTGAAGAAATACCTCTGGGTGAAGAGACCATTCGCCCGGATGGAACATTTGGCGGCTGAGATAATCCGCTTCCCAATTGTCTACACCTGGGATATAAACCGCAGAGATTAGACAGGAGCTGGATTCCGCCCAAACCAAAAAAATTCGAGATACTTCTTTCATAGCCAGAGGACTGTGAGTCCCTCCTTGATGATTGATGTATGCCACAGTTGTGACATTGTCTGTCTGAAAACAAATGAACGATTCTCTCTACAGAAGAGGCCAAACTGAAGAGCTCTGAAAATTGCACGTTCCAAAATATTGATCGGTAATCTCACCTCCTGAGATTCCCAAACTCCTTGTGCCGTCAGAGATCCCCACACAGCTCCCCAACCTGTAAGACTTGTATCTGTTGAAATTACAGTCCAGGTCGGAAGCACAAAAAGAAGCCCCCTGAATTAAACGATGGTGATCTGTCCACCACGTTAGAGAGTGTCGAACAATCGGTTTGAAAGATATAAATTGAGATATCTTTGTGTAATCCTTGCACCATTGATTCAGCATACAGAGCTGAAGAGGTCGCATGTGAAAACGAGCAAAGGGGATCGCGTCCGATGCAGCAGTCATAAGACCTAGAATTTCCATGCATAAGGTTACCGAAGGGAATGATTGTGACTGAAGGTTTCGACAAGCTGAAATCAATTTTAGACGTCTTTTGTCTGTTAAAGACAGAGTCATGGACACTGAATCTATCTGGAAACCCAGAAAGCTTACCCTTGACTGAGGAATCAATGAACTTTTTGGTAAATTGATCCTCCAACCATGATCTTGAAGAAACAACACAAATCGATTCGCATGAGATTCTTCGAATGAGAAGACTGAGCAAATACCAAGATAATCGTCCAAATAAGGAAAAACCAAAACCCCGTTCTCTGAATACAGAAAGAAGGGCACCGAGAATCTTTGAAAAAAAATTCTTGGAACTGAGGCTAGGCCAAACGGTAGAGCCACAAAACTGGTAATGCTTGTCTAAAAAGAGAATCTCAGACACTAAAAATGATCTGGATGAATCGGAATATGCAGATACACATCCTGTAAATCTATTGTAGACATATAATGCCCTTGCTAAACAAAAGGCAGAATAGTCCTACAGTAACCATCTTGAATGTTGGTATCCTTACATAACGATTCAATATTGATAGATCCGGAACTGGTCTGAAGGAATTGACCTTCTTTGGTACAATGAAGAGATAAAATAAAACCCTAGTCCCTGTTCCAGAACTGGAACTGGCATAATTACTCCAGCCAACTCTAGATCTGAAACACATTTCAGAAATGCTGAGCCTTGCTGTGTTAACTGGGACACAGGAAAGAAAAAAATCTCTTAGCAGGAGGCCTTAACTTGAAGCCAATTCTGTACCTTTCTGAAACAATGTTCTGAAACCAGAGATTGAGAACGGAATTGATCCAAATTCCTTTGAAGAAAACGTAATCTGCCCCATACCAGCTGAACTGGAAAAAGGGCCGCACCTTCATGGGTACTTAGGAGCTGACTATAGGTTTCTATAAGGCTTGGATATATTCCAAACTGGAAATAGTTTCCAAACTGATACCGCTCCTGAGGATGAAGGATCAGGCTTTTGTTCCTTATTATGAAAAAAAGAACGAAAAAATGAATATTACCCTGGACAGAAAGGGAAAAAAAAGTTGACTTAGAAGACATATCAGCAATCCAAGTTTAATCCATAAAGCTTTTCTAGCTAAAATAGCTAGAGACATATACCTGACATCAACTCTAATGATATCAAAAGATGGTATCACCAATAAAATTATTAGCATGTTATAGAATAATAATAATGCTATAAAATTATGATCTGTTACTTGTTGTGCTAAAACTTCTAACCAAAAAGTTGAAGCTGCAGCAACATCCGGTAAAAATATAGCAGGTCTAAGAAGATTACCTGAACATAAGTAAACTTTTCTTAGAAAGGATTCAATTTTCTTATCTAAAGGATCCTTAAATTTAGTACTATCTGCCGTAGGAATAGTAGTACATTTTAGCAGGAATAGAGACAGCCCCAAACCTTAGGGATTTTGTCCCAAAAAACTCTAATCTGTCAGATGGCACAGGATATAATTGCTTAAACGTTTAGAAGGAGTAAAAGAATTACCCAAATTATTCCATTCCCTGGAAATTACTTCAGAAAAAACATCAGGGAGATTAAACACTTCTGGAATAACTACAGGAGATTTAAAAACCCTATTTAAACGTTTGGATTCAGTATCAAGAGGACCAGAATCCTCTATATCTAAAGCAATTAATACTTCTTTAAAATAAAGAACGAATAAATTCCATCTTGAACAAATACAAAGTTTTATCAGCATCAACCTCTGAGACAGAAACCTCTGAACCAGAAGAACCATTATCAGTATCAGAATGATGATGTTCATTTAAAAATTCATCTGAAAAAAAGAGAAGTTTTAAAGGACTTTTATGTAAACTAGAAGGAGAAATAACAGACATAGCCTTCTAAATGGATTTAAAAAATAAAATCTCTTATGTTTATCAGGAATACTCTGAAAATTAAATGTTGACGGAACAGCAACAGGTAATATAACAGTACTAAAGGAAATTTTATCTGCATTAATAAGTTTGTCATGACATGCAATACAAACAACAGCTGGAGAAACAGATACCAAAAATTTATAGCAGATACACTTAGGCCTAGATTTAGAGTTCGGCGGTAGCCGTCAAAACCAGCGTTAGAGGCTCCTAACGCTGGTTTTGGGCGCCCGCTGGTATTTGGAGTCAGTGATTAAAGGGTCTAACGCTCACTTTTCAGCCGCGACTTTTCCATACCGCAGATCCCCCTACGCCATTTGCGTAGCCTATCTTTTCAATGGGATCTTTCTAACGCTGGTATTTAGAGTCGTTTCTGCAGTGAGCGTTAGAGCTCTAACGACAAGATTCCAGCCGCCTGAAAATAGCAGGAGTTAAGAGCTTTCTGGCTAACGCCGGTTTATAAAGCTCTTAACTACTGTACCCTAAAGTACACTAACACCCATAAACTACCTATGTACCCCTAAACCGAGGTCCCCCCACACCGCCGCCACTCGATTAAAATATTTAACCCCTAATCTGCCGACCGCCACCTACGTTATATTTATGTACCCCTAATCTGCTGCCCCTAACCCCGCCGACCCCTGTATTATATTTATTCACCCCTAACCTGCCCCCCACAACGTCGCCGCCACCTACATACAATAATTAACCCCTAATCTTCCGACCGCAAATCGCCGCCACCTACGTTATCCCTATGTACCCCTAATCTGCTGCCCCTAACACCGCCGACCCCTATATTATATTTATTAACCCCTAATCTGCCCCCCTCAACGTCGCCGACACCTGCCTACACTTATTAACCCCTAATCTGCCGAGCGGACCTGAGCGCTACTATAATAAAGTTATTAACCCCTAATCCGCCTCACTAACCCTATCATAAATAGTATTAACCCCTAATCTGCCCTCCCTAACATCGCCGACACCTACCTTCAATTATTAACCCCTAAACTTCCGATCGGAGCTCACCGCTATTCTAATAAATGGATTAACCCCTAAAGCTAAGTCTAACCCTAACACTAACACCCCCCTAAGTTAAATATAATTTTTATCTAACGAAATAAATGAACTCTTATTAAATAACTTATTCCTATTTAAAGCTAAATACTTACCTGTAAAATAAATCCTAATATAGCTACAATATAAATTATAATTATATTATAGCTATTTTAGGATTAATATTTATTTTACAGGCAACTTTGTAATTATTTTAACCAGGTACAATAGCTATTAAATAGTTAAGAACTATTTAATAGTTACCTAGTTAAAATAATAACAAATTTACCTGTAAAATAAATCCTAACCTAAGTCATAATTAAACCTAACACTACCCTATCAATAAAATAATTAAATAAACTACCTACAATTACCTACAATTAACCTAACACTACACTATCAATAAATTAATTAAACACAATTGCTACAAATAAATACAATTAAAAAAACTAGCTAAAGTACAAAAAATAAAAAAGAACTAAGTTACAGAAAATAAAAAAATATTTACAAACATAAGAAAAATATTACAACAATTTTAAACTAATTACACCTACTCTAAGCCCCCTAATAAAATAACAAAGCCCCCCAAAATAAAAAATTCCCTACCCTATTCTAAATTAAAAAAGTTACAAGCTCTTTTACCTTACCAGCCCTGAACAGGGCCCTTTGCGGGGCATGCCCCAAGAATTTCAGCTCTTTTGCCTGTAAAAGAATAAATACAATACCCCCCCCCCAACATTACAACCCACCACCCACATACCCCTAATCTAACCCAAACCCCCCTTAAATAAACCTAACACTAAGCCCCTGAAGATCTTCCTACCTTGTCTTCACCATCCAGGTATCACCGATCCGTCTATTGGCTGTTCCGATCAGCCAATAGAATGCGAGCTCAATCTGATTGGCTGATGGGATCGGCCAATCGGATTGAACTTGATTCTGATTGGCTGATTCCATCAGCCAATCAGAAAATTCCTACCTTAATTCCGATTGGCTGATAGAATCCTATCAGCCAATCGGAATTCGAGGGACGCCATCTTGGATGACGTCCCTTAAAGGAACCGTCATTAGTCGGGAGACATCGGAAGAAGAGGATGGATCCGCGTCGCCTGCTTCAAGATGGACCCGCTCCGCACCGGATGGAAGAAGATCGAAGATGCCGCTTGGAGAAGATGTTTGCCGGTCCGGATGTCCTCTTCTTGCCGGATAGGAGGAAGACTTTGGAGCACCGGATTATGGATCGCCAACCCCCGCTTGGGTTGGATGAAGATCTTGGAGCCAGGACGGATCGGTGATACCTGGATGGTGAAGACAAGGTAGGAAGATCTTCAGGGGCTTAGTGTTAGGTTTATTTAAGGGGGGTTTGGGTTAGATTAGGGGTATGTGGGTTGTAATGTTGGGGGGGGGGGTATTGTATTTATTCTTTTACAGGCAAAAGAGCTGAAATTCTTGGGGCATGCCCAACAAAGGGCCCTGTTCAGGGCTGGTAAGGTAAAAGAGCTTGTAACTTTTTTAATTTAGAATAGGGTAGGGAATTTTTTATTTTGGGGGGCTTTGTTATTTTATTAGGGGGCTTAGAGTAGGTGTAATTAGTTTAAAATTGTTGTAATATTTTTCTTATGTTTGTAAATATTTTTTTATTTTCTGTAACTTAGTTCTTTTTTATTTTTTGTACTTTAGCTAGTTTATTTAATTGTATTTATTTGTAGCAATTGTGTTTAATTAATTTATTGATAGTGTAGTGTTAGGTTAATTGTAGGTAATTGTAGGTAGTTTATTTAATTATTTTATTGATAGGGTAGTGTTAGGTTTAATTATAACTTAGGTTAGGATTTATTTTACAGGTAAATTTGTTATTATTTTAACTAGGTAACTATTAAATAGTTCTTAACTATTTAATAGCTATTGTACCTGGTTAAAATAATTACAAAGTTGCCTGTAAAATAAATATTAATCCTAAAATAGCTATAATATAATTATAATTTATATTGTAGCTATATTAGGATTTATTTTACAGGTAAGTATTTAGCTTTAAATAGGAATAAGTTATTTAATAAGAGTTAATTTATTTCGTTAGATAAAAATTATATTTAACTTAGGGGGGTGTTAGTGTTAGGGTCAGACTTAGCTTTAGGGGTTAATCCATTTATTAGAATAGCGGTGAGCTCCGATCGGAAGTTTAGGGGTTAATAATTGAAGGTAGGTGTCGGCGATGTTAGGGAGGGCAGATTAGGGGTTAATACTATTTATGATAGGGTTAGTGAGGCGGATTAGGGGTTAATAACTTTATTATAGTAGCGCTCAGGTCCGCTCGGCAGATTAGGGGTTAATAAGTGTAGGTAGGTGTCGGCGACGTTGTGGGGGGCAGATTAGGGGTTAATAAATATAACATAGGGGTCGGCGATGTTAGGGCAGCAGATTAGGGGTACATAGGGATAACGTAGGTGGCGGCGTTTTACGGAGCGGCAGATTAGGGGTTAAAAGTGTAATGCAGGGGTCAGCGATAGCGTGGGCGGCAGATTAGGGGTTAATAAGTGTAAGGTTAGGGGTGTTTAGACTCGGGGTACATGTTAGAGTGTTAGGTGCAGACGTAGGAAGTGTTTCCCCATAGGAAACAATGGGGCTGCGTTAGGAGCTGAACGCTGCTTTTTTGCAGGTGTTAGGTTTTTTTTCAGCTCAAACAGCCCCATTGTTTCCTATGGGAGAATCGTGCACGAGCACGTTTTTGATGCCGGCCGCGTCCGTAAGCAGCTCTGGTATCGAGAGTTGCATTTGCGGTAAAAATGCTCTACGCTCCTTTTTTGGAGCCTAACGCAGCATTTGTTTGAACTCTCGATACCAGAGTTAAATTTATGGTGCGGCCAGAAAAAAACCCGCGGAGCGTTAACAGCCCTTTTACCGCCGAACTCTAAATCTAGGCCTTAGCTTGGTAGCTCCAGCCCCGGCAGTGATTTTCCTGAAGTATCTTCTGACTCAGTTGCAAAGTGGAACATCTTGCAATATGTAATAGAAAAAACAACATATAAAGCAAATTGAACAAAATCCTTAAATAACAGTTTCAGGAATGGGAAAAAAATGCCAGTGAACAAGCTTCTAGCAATCAGAAGCAATAAATAATGAGACTTAAATAATGTGGAGACAAAAGTGACGCCCATATTTTTTTAGCGCCAAACAAGACGCCCACATTATTTGGCGCTTAAATGCTTTTGGCGCCAAAAATGACGCCACATCCGGAACGCCGACATTTTTGGCGCAAAATAACATCAAAAAAATGACGCAACTTCCGGCGACACGTATGACGCCGGAAACGGAAAATAATTTTTGCGCCAAAAAAATCCGCGCCAAGAATGACGCAATAAAATGAAGCATTTTCAGCCCCCGCGAGCCTAACAGCCCACAGGGAAAAAAGAGTCAAATTTTTGAAAGGTAAGAAAAAATGATTAATTCAAATGCATTATCCCAAATATGAAACTGATTGTCTGAAAAATAAGGAAAGTTGAACATTCTGAGTCAAGGCAAATAAATGTTTGAATACATATATTTAGAACTTTATAAACAAAGTGCCCAACCATAGCTTAGAGTGTCACAGAAAATAAGATTTACTTACCCCAGGACACTCATCTACATGTTTGTAGAAAGCCAAACCAGTACTGAAACGAGAATCAGCAGAGGTAATGGTATATATAAGAGTATATCGTCGATCTGAAAAGGGAGGTAAGAGATGAATCTCTACGACCGATAACAGAGAACCTATGAAATAGACCCCGTAGAAGGAGATCACTGCATTCAAATAGGCAATACTCTCCTCACATCCCTCTGACATTCACTGCACGCTGAGAGGAAAACCGGGCTCCAACTTGCTGCGGAGCGCATATCAACGTAGAATCTAGCACAAACTTACTTCACCACCTCCATCGGAGGCAAAGTTTGTAAAACTGAATTGTGGGTGTGGTGAGGGGTGTATTTATAGGCATTTTAAGGTTTGGGAAACTTTGCCCCTCCTGGTAGGAATGTATATCCCATACGTCACTAGCTCATGGACTCTTGCTAATTACATGAAAGAAATATATATAAAAAAGAGGTGATAATTATTATCACAACTAATATATATATATATATATATATATATATATATATATATATATATATATATATATATATACACATCTTAAAAATTTATAAATTAGAAAATTAAAAAATATATAATAGTGTGAAGTTTCTTGACCGTAATTAATAACACGGTCAAATGTGAATAGTTGTGATAATAGACGTCTCATTGGACTATGGAAATGCAAGGTAAAAGATAAATTAAATTTAAATTTAAAATAAAAATTCTTGTGACACGCAAAATAAAATGAAATGAGTACCAATATAGTGAAATATATACAAACAATATATATTTATTTATATATGTATATATATATATATATATATATATATATATATACATTTTGGAATAGTATTGTTATCACAATTGTTAAAACTTCTATCTCTATTTTCCATTCTGTGCACCCCTTATTAGGATATCTCTAGTGAGATATTTAGTGCTTGTCACATGTAAATATGCTCTGTGAACAGGAAATGTTTATCCTTTAAAGGGAAATTAAAGTTAAAATGAAAGATTCAGCATGCTATTTTAAAAGATTTTTCCATTTTCTATTATGTATTTTGTTCTCTTGGTATCCTTTGTTAAAACACACACCTAGGTAGGTTCTAGAGCAGCAATGCATTACTTGGAGGTACAGTAGCTAGTGATTAATGGCTACACACATATGTCTTTTGTGATTTGCTCACCAAAAGTGTTCAGCTGGCACTCATTACTGCATTGCTGCTCTGGAGTTTACTTTAGCAGGAGACATTTTGGTCCCCATACACTAAGCACTGTGCAGACAAGGTTCTCAACTTGAGAATGTATCTGCATGGCTTCATGTTGAACAGACAGTGGACCCTTTACGTCCACTGCCCATATGTACCATTACATACTTGCTTGAGTGTGTAATAGTGCACAAGAGAAGGGCCTGTCAATCACCCCAAGCAAGCATGTTAAGGGTGATTTCAATCCACCAACTCAGAGAGGCCAGAGAGTGTTAGAAGTAGTAAAGCAGCGGTCTGTTGACAGCTGCTTCTTACATTGCGTGAAGCAGATTTGAATGTGTGAGCCTGTCCCACAATGGTTCAAAAGCAGCTTACGTTGCTTAGTAAATGGAGCCCTTAGGGGCAGATCACAATTAACATCAAAACATCTATGGGGATTTCTGTAGATACATTTTTGACAAGTTTTCTAAACCAAAACAAAACACAAAGGGGTGCCTAATGTATATCAACAAAAAATAATTTTTTAAAAGATAGGTCAGTAATGTATAGTCAATTAAGTGCATCACACATGCATTCTAATAGAAAAATAATATATATATATATATATATATATATATATATATATATATATAGAATACAAGAAGAAAGGCGAGGACTCAGGAACTTGAAGCCAGGTGACTTTATTCGATATACAGAGTGAGTAGCACTAACACAGGTGTGCAAGGGGTGCTAGATCTGACGCGTTTCGCGCATGCTCACATGCGCTTCATCAGAGATCTAGTAGTGTTACATGTGAAGGGGTTATATAGAGAACATCAGCCAATAGAACATAATTCACAAAAGTGGGCGGCACTGATCCCTGTGATAATAAGGTGAAACTGGGTGTGAGCGTGTATTATCTAAAATAAATAAATAAATAAGTGACATCAGTGAGTAACCATCTAAAATCTATTGATTAATAAAAAAGTAAGTGTGAGGGGAAAGAAAAAAGGGGGGAATTATTTAAAAGTGTTGTTTAAATCAGGGTGATAATAAGTTAATTAAGATGAACTATTGGCACAATATTCATTACATTCAGGATAAAGGACAGGAAACTAGGAGTGGAGAGGGTCTAGGGGAAGATACTCTCCACCCCTGAATTCTATAATTGTGTTAAAAAGCACACATCATAAGCGTGCATTACAATTTCTTTTATTACTATATTACTTTTTTGTTTTTTGTTATATATTAATATATTTTTTTGTTTTAGTATTCCCTTTCTTTTCTTTACACCTCGTGATATAGTTCTTAATTTTACTAAATTCTTTTTCAGAAAAATCTTTAAGTTAGTTTGGCCCGGAAATCACTAGGAATCAATGTTAGGATATTCTTAAATTTTGTAAGTTGGTTTTCTCTATGAAATTTTATGGCATTGAATTCCTGTATTGGTAACAGGGACAATTGTAATGTTTCCTGTACCATTAAAACACTCATTATAGTTTATAAGACTAAGTTTTGAGTGGACTAATAGGTTAAGGTGGGCACTATTCCTGAAAGTAACAGGATAACACTTGAAAATAAGGAGAAGGAGGGTGCATGGGGGAAATCTAAAAATGCTGGACTAAAACAATATGTATCTACAAAGGAAGTATCTTACTAATAAAAAAGAAAATATTTGTTAGATAAGACATACAAAAATAAAAGGGAGGATAATAATAATAGATGGCCATATCTTTGTTACACTGGTAGGAAATTAGGCTAAGGGCTTGGGCAGGACCAATAGGGTTATTATTTCTATGTGCCCCTAGTGGCCGGACAAATTTTCACAGTATATAGAGTAAATACCTAATTTTTGTGTCAGGACCATGGAGGGGAAACTGTACCTATTGGTCATTGGTTGCCCACTCTATATAAGCTTAATCCAGATGACATGGATACCAGGTAAGGAAGTGAAGAAGTCCGATCAAAAAAAAAATGCTAGATATTGAATAAAGGTAGTATGCAATTCTGGGATGGGAAATGGCCATTGGATAGTAGTAGTCTGAATGTAGGATATGAGTTACAAACCAGTGAAAGAAGAGAAAACACTAAAAATTAGGTTATCTAAATAAAACAGGAACCTAGGGACAGAAATTGCTCGGCCTGGAGTTAAAGGTTAAGACAGAGAGGGGGAAGAGGGGAGAGATGAGGAAGGGAAGAATGGAGGAAGAGGCAAAAAGGTCCCCTGCTGATGGGGCATGTATCAAGCCTAATCAATGAATAGGTCAAGGTCATGTCTCATATTGATGCCATGGGGAGATTTAGTGTGAAGGGTAAATATCCAATATGCCTCTCTCTTCTGAAGTTTCCCCACCCTATCTCCTCCTCTAATGTCATTGTGGATATGTTCAATGCCTACAAATGTAAAAAGATGTTTAGTGTGGTTACCATGAGAGCGGAAATGTTTAGCTACAGGGGTTCTGGGAGTTTCATCTTCTAGGGATAATAAGTGTTGTCTGATACGGTCCTTAAGTGGTCGTGTAGTGAGACCTACGTATTGAAGGGAGCACTGCCGGCATGTTATTAAGTATATTACAAAACGGGTAGTGCAGTCTATTCTTTGTTTGATAGAGAATGTTTTGCCCGTGGTAGATGAAGAAAAGTGATCTATTTTCTGAGTATAATTACAACTCTTGCAGATGTGGCCACATTTGAAGAAGCCTTTACTGAGGCTGAGCCAATGTGTCCCAGGTGTGTGTTTGTTAGTGAAATGTTTCCTAACTCTATCCCCCACTGTGGGGGCCTTCTTGGCTACACATTTAATTTGTTGTTTGGTTATGTATTGTAGTTTGATGTCACTCTGGAGAATAGGAAGATATTTAAGTACTATTTTGCAGATTTCATCAAATTGTCTACTATATTGGGTGGAAAAAACAATTTCATCAGTAAATGCATTTTTCTTTGTTGTATTGGTGGTATTTCTACCAGTGTAGCTTGAAAACAGAGTCTGCCTCTCTATTTTACTCACTTGCTTAGCTGTTTGTATGAGTAACTTCTTATTGTAACCCCTTTCTAGGAGTCTCTGAGTGATGGCATCTGCTTGTATTCTGTACTGTTGAATAGTGGAACAGTTTCTACGTGCCCTAATGTATTGGCCTTTAGGGATGCCTCTGATGGTATGTCTAATATGGCAAGAATCAGCTCTAAGTATGGTATTGCGTGCTAAGGTCTTCCTGTGAATTGTGGAAATAATGTTTGATCCTTCATCTATATAAAGATGTAAATCTAAGTAAGCTATGGAATTGGATGATAATGTATGCGTGAACTTTAAATTAAACAGGTTGTCATTGAGAAGGTCCACTAAGGTATGTGCCTCTATCTGGTTATCAGAATTCCAAATGACTATAAGGTCGTCGATGTAGCGGCCATACACAACTAGATTGTCCCTGAGGGGGAAGTCATCAGCATAAATGCTGTTAAGTTCCAGCCAGCCCATGTATAAATTGGCATATGCGGGGGCAAATTTTGCCCCCATGGCTGTGCCACAATTCTGCAAATGGAATTCCCCCCCAGAGACAAAGTAGTTGTGTGAGAGAAGGAATTTAGCAGTGGAAACTACAAATTGAATGTATTCATCGGAAATTGAAGTATACCTCCTGATCATGTGACCCAGAGCCTCCAATCCTTTCTGGTGGGGTATACTAGAGTAAAGGGCCGTTACATCTATGGTGACCCACTGAAAAGTTGGTTGCCATTTGATGTCATTAAGCTGGTAGAGGAGATGGGCACTGTCTCTAATGTAACCTGGCAATGTGGTGACTATGGGTTGTAAGACAGAGTCGAGCCAGGCCCCCAGTCTCTCACATAGGGACCCCATGCTAGCCACAATGGGTCTCCCTGGGGGTCTAGTCAGGGTTTTGTGTATCTTGGGCACGACCCTGAAGGTTGGAGTAAGAGGATTCTCTACAAATAAGTATTCCATGGTATATGTATAGTCCAAAAAGTCTCTTAATGGATGATTTAGCTCCTGGAGAATAGAATCACTCCATCCAGGTCTGCTCTCCTAGGAAGTAGGTGACTGCATATATTTAAAAGCACCATGTTTCTTAGATACATGCTGTTTCATTAAGCTTGAAGCCTTTAGCCTAGAATATTGTTGCTTTTAAGATTTTATTAAAGAAGTTTTAACTTTTTATTAAATACTCCTGTGGTTTTGACACTCTAGTTCTTTGGCCAATTTAACATTTTACCCCTCTTGAGTAGTGGTGAGAGTTTGGACATTGGTATCCGATGATGGTGCAACCGTTAATCCCAGTCTTCTTGGAATAATAATTGTGGTAATAATTAAGGGATCAGCAACATATGCTAAGTCTTAAGAATGCAACGAGTATGAATATACTATTAGCAAATCTATTACCTAAAAAAGGACAATTATATAATAACTGCACGTGTTATATACTTGGATTATGCAATGTGAATGCATCCTTTTCCTTAATGGAAATATATCTTTTACACTGTGGGCTTCATGTATATAGAAGCGAATACTAGGCATTCTCGCTCATGCTTTTAAAGAGTAAGGTCTACAATAGAGGAGTTAAAAACCAGAACTATTTTTACAGACGTGGTGGTAAGGCTGGGAAATATCTTGCTATCTTGGTTAAATGTGAACAGAAAGAACAGTTTTATTCCCCTACTTATCAAGCCATCGACTTTCTTGCATTCGACGGCACCAATAAGCTTGCCTAAGTTCGCCTAACATCGCTGTCGCGGACCTGAATACGTTCGCCAAAATCATCAAGAAAGCTGTCAAAAAGCCGAGCACCAAGTACAGAGGGTTGAGCTCACGGATCCCGCCGCCACCTACATTAAATTTATTAACCCCTAATCGGACCCCCCTACACCGCCGCCACCTACATTAAATTTATTTACTCCTAATCTGACCCCCCTACACCGGCGCAACCTACATAAAATTTATTAACCCCTAATCTGACCCCCCTACACCGCCGCCACCTACATTAAATTTATTAACCCCTAATCTCCCGCCCCCAATGTCACAGCCACTATATTAAATAACCCCTAAACCTAAGTCTAGCCCTAACCCTAACACCCCCTAACTTAAATATCATTTAAATTAATCTAAATAAATATTCCTATCATTAAATAAATTATTCCTATTTAAAACTAAATACTTACCTATAAAATAAACCCCAAGATAGCTACAATTTAACTAATAGTTACATTGTAACTATTTTAGGGTTTATTTTTATTTTACAGGCAACTTTGTATTTTTTTAACTAGGTACAATAGTTATTAAATAGTTATTAACTATTTAATAGATACCTAGTTAAAATAAATACAAATATACCTGTAAAATAAAACCTAACCTAAGTTGCAATTACACCTAACACTACACTATCATTAAATTAATTCCCTAAATTAATTTTTTTTTATTATAATTAAATTAAATTAACTAAAGTACAAAACCCCCCACTAAATTACAGAAAATAATAAAATAATTACAATTTGTTTATCTAATTACACCTAATCTAATCCCCCAAATAAAATAAAAAAGCCCCCCAAAATAAAAAAATCCCTACCCTATACTAAATTACAAATAGCCCTTAAAAGGGCCTTTCACGGGGCATTACCCCAAAGTAATCAGCTCTATTACCTGTAAAAAAAATACAATACCCCCTCAAAATCACAACCCACCACTCACACACCCAACCCTAATCTAAAACCCACCCAATCCCCCCTTATTAAAACCTAACACTACCTCCTTGAAGATCACCCTACCTTGAGACGTCTTCACCCAGCTGGCACAAGTGGTCCTCCAGAGGAGCAGAATTCTTCATCCGATCCGGGCAGAAGAGGACCTCCAGATGGGCAGAAGTCTTCATTCAGGCGGCATCTTCTATCTTCATCCATCTGGAGCAGAGCGGGTCCATCTTGAAGACATCCGACGCGGAGCATCCATCCAGACCGACGACTACCCGATGAATGAATATTCCTTTAAATGACATCATCCAAGATGGCGTCCCTTGAATTCCGATTGGCTGATAGAATTCTATCAGCCAATCGAATTAAGGTAGGAAAATTCCTATTGGCTGATGCAATCAGCAAATAGGATTGAAGTTCAATCCTATTGGCTGATCCAATCAGCCAATAGGATTGAGCTCGCATTCAATTGGCTGATTGGAACAGCCAATAGAATGCAAGCTCAATCCTATTGGCTGATTGCATCAGCCAATAGGATTTTTCCTAACTTTCCTAACTAATCAGCCAATCAGAATTCAAGGGTCGCCATCTTGGATGACGTCATTTAAAGGAATATTCATTCGTCGGGTAGTCGTCAGTCTGGATGGATGCTCCGTGTCGGATGTCTTCAAAATGGAGCCGCTCCTCACCGGATGGATGAAGATAGAAGATGCCGCCTGGATAAAGACTTCTGCCCGTCTGGAGGTCCTCTTCTGCCAGGATCGAATGAAGACTTCGGACCGTCTGGAGGACCACTTCTGCCCGATTGGGTGAAGATGTCTCAAGGTAGGGTGATCTTCAAGGTGGTAGTGTTGGGTTTTAGAGTAGGGTTGGGTGTGTGGGTAAGTATAATGTAGGTGACGGTGGGCTCCGGGAGCGGCAGTTTGGGGGTTAATACATTTATTAGAGTTGCAGCGGTATAGGGGGTCAGATTAGGGATTAATAAGTATAATGTAGGTGACGGTGGGCTCCGGGAGCGGCGGTTTAGGGGTTAAACACTTTATTTAGATGCAGCGGTGTAGGGGGGGCAGATTAGGGGTTAATAAGTATAATGTAGGTGGTGGCGGTGTGGGGGCAGATTATGGGTGTTTTGACTTGGGGTACATGTTAGGGTGTTAGGTGTAGACACTACCATAGAAATCAATGGGATATCGGGCAGCAGCGAACATGAGCTTTCGCTGCTGTCAGACTCCTATTGATTCCTATGGCAGGTACGCTGGGCCGGAAAAGTGGCGAGCGTACCTGCTAGATTTTTGATAACTTCCAAAAGTAGTCAGATTGTGGATTCGGAACATCTGTAGTGACGTAACCATCGATCTGAGTCCGGCGGATTGTATGTTACGTCACTATATTCTACTTTTGCCGGTCTGTAGGGTTTGATAACTACGGCGAATCAAGCTCGCCACAAATACGCTGCGGAATTCCAGCGTATTTGCGGTTGACAGCTTGATAAATAGAGGCCATAGAATCCATTAAGGTAGGCAGTAGCAAACTGCATGACATTCAATATATAAGCAAATATATAAGGGGATTATTTTTGTCAAGTTTTTTCAACTTCCCCAATTAATTGTCAAACTAAGCAAAAGTTCTGGGACAAAATTAAAACCACACAAATCTCTTGTGAAATTTTAGACAAAAGCAATGCTTTTATTACAGATGAAGAGATGCTATTAAAAAAGCTTCATCTAACAAAGCTCTGGGCTTGGATCAAATCACATCGTTACTTGTTTCCTTAATACTCAAAAGGGATAAGAATCCTTAAAGAGACACTAAATCCAAATTTGTTCTTACATAATTCAGATAGAGCATTCAATTTTAAGCAACTTTCTAATTTACTCCTATAATCAATTTTTCTTTGTTCTCTTGCTATCTTTATTTGAAAAAGAAGGCCTCTAAGCTAAGGAGCCAGACAATTTTCGGTTTAGACTCTGGACAGCACTTGTTTATTGGTGGGTGAATATATCCACCAATCAGCAAGAACAACCCAGGTTGTTCACCAAAAATGGGCCGGCATCTAAACTTACATTCTTGCTTTTCAAATAAAGATACCAGGAGAATGAAGAACTTTTGATAATAGGAATAAATTAGAAAGTTGCTTAAAAATGCATGCTCTATCTGAATCATGTCCCTTTAACAAATTAGCTCATATCGACCAATCTCTCTCTTAAACAGTGATTACTATCTGTTCACAGGTATAATAGCTCAATGATTAAAACATATTATGCATCTGCTAGTACACAAAGATCAATCCTGCTTTATGACAGAGAGGAATTCAACTTGAGAAAATTACAAATAGTAATAGAATACTTTTGACAAAAGTTGCATAAAAGGAAAAGTAATCTTTCCTAAGATTTCTCCATCTTGGCTATTGATGTTGAAAAAGCATTTGATACAGTTGCATGGGACCATTACATTTTTACCATGGGGAAATTCAATTTTAATGGATCTTTCCTAAATGTTGTTCAACTGATATATAAGAACTCTAAAGCTTCTATACTAGTTAATGGACTCCCCACCCCTTATATCCCTCTACAAAAAGGGACTAGACAGTGCTGTCCTCTTTAACCCTATTTGTTCAATATTGCAATTGAACCCCTGGCTCTATTGCTTAGAAAGGATTTAGAAGGGATACGAATTGGGCGTGACAAGGTTGGGCTGGCTCTAAGGCAGATGATTTGCTGATATTCCTCAAAGATTGGCAAAAAAAAATTCTGATTTTAATACAAATTATGGAAGATTTCCGTTCCTTTTCTGGATATAGAGTTAATAACAGTAAATCTGAAATTCTTTGGCTATGTAAACATGAAGACAGTGTTAAAAGACCCATTTCACAGAAGTGAGAGAGTATATTGAATATCTAGGTATCAATTAAGCAGGAATCCTAATGAATGATACATTTTGAAGTATCCATCATTGTGGTTCAAAGTTAATTATTATATATATATAGCAGTGCTATAAACAAAGGCAGAGTACAACAAAAACATTTATAGGGATCATATGGGTAAATAGCCCTGCCAAGAGTCGCACTGTTGTAGTCTGCTCTTAAGAAGGTGATCTACAAACAGCTGGACTCTTAGGCTCACATGAAAGGGGGTTCAGGGGATAGCAAAGGAGGAGAGGAACTGGTATAAAGAAAGTTTAGTGTAGATTGTATGCATCCCTGAACAGTAGAGTCTAGGGAGCGCTTGAAACTTTCAGAACTAGGAGATAGTCTTGTGGATCGAGTGTCAGGGTGCCAGGAATCCGACTGAGACGAGAAGTGCAAAAATAATTACACCTTTATTAATAACAAAAATAATAAAAAGTCCACAAGTCAAACAACAAGCCAGGAGTCAAAGCCGTAGCTAGTAGTCAGATGAGCCGAGTCAGGAGCCAAAGTGAATAGTCAGACGAGTAGAGTTAGGAGCCAAAGCGAGTAGTCAAACGAGCCGGAATCAGGAACAAGGAAAACAGCAGAGTCAGGAACAAGCCAAGGATCAAGAACCAGGAGGGACGTCAGACAGCCAGGTAATACACAGGAACGCAAGGGCAAAGCATACTGAACAGAGGCCCTTTAAATAAAAAGTGATGACATCACAATTCAGAGACTGCAACCTGTCTCACACGGATGATGTTCAACAGTCTGGCCATATAAGGGTGTGCAGGAAATGAGCAGCATCACACACTCTGCACAAGACTCAACAAGAGAGGTGAGTAAAATGGCTGCCAGCAGCACATGGCAAACAAAGCAGGGAAAGAACCCTGGCAGCGAGGCAGAGAGTTCCACAAGATGGGAGCCAGTCTGGAGAAGTCCTGCAAATGGGAGTGTGAGAAGGTAACAAGAGAGGAGGAGAATAGGAGGTCATGAGCAGAGCGAAGGGGATGGGAGGGAGAGTATCTGGAGACAAGGTCTGAGATAAGGGGGAACAGTGCAGTTGAGGGCTTTTTATTTTAGAGTGAGAATTTTGTGTTTAATCCTAGAGGCAAGAGGAAGCCAGTGAAGGGATTGGCAGAGAGGTGCAGCAGATGAAGAGCGATAGGTAAGGAAGATGAGCCTGGCAGAGGCATTCATTATGGATTGTAAAGGGGCTAGGCGGCAACTGGGGAGACCAGAGAGGACAGGGTTGCAGTAACCAAGGCAGGAAAAGATGAGAGAGTGGATTAAAATCTTAGTGATGTCTTGTGTAAGAAAATGTCTAATTTTAGAGATGTTTTTAAGGTGGACGTGGCAGATTTTAGCCAAGGACTGAATGTGAGGAGTGAAAGAAAGAGCTGAGTCAAATGTGACCCCAAGACATTGGGAATGCGGGATAGGGGTAATGATGGAGTTCTCAACAGTTATAGAGAGATTGGGGGTGGAGATTTTGGAAGAAGGGGGAAAATAAGGAGCTTAGTTTTGGAGAGCTTTAGCTTGAGGTAGTGAGAGGACATCCAGGAAGAGATGTGAGAAAGACAGTTAGTGACATGGGTTAGCAAGGAAGGAGATAGGTCTGGTGCAGAGAAGTAGATTTAGGTGTCATCGACATACAAATGATATTGGAAACCGTGGGACATAATTAGGGAACCTAATGATGACGTGTAGATTGAGAAGAGAAGGGGACTGAGGACAGAGCCTTGTGGTACTCTGATAGAAAGTTGTGACGTGGCAAAGGAGGACCCAGAGAAGGCTACACTAAAGGTATGGTTTGAAAGGTAGGAAGAGAACCATGAGAGAGCTTTGTCACAAATGCCGAAGAATTGGAGGGTTTGGAGCAAAAGAGGGTGTTCAACAGTTTCAAAGGCTGCAGACAGATCAAAGAGGATAAGCAGAGAGAAGTGGCCTTTTGATTTTGCTGTAAGTAGGTCATTGGTAACCTTAACGATTGCTGTCCCTGTGGAGTGATGGGAACAAAATCCAGACTGTAGTGGGTCAAGGAGGGAGTTTAATGTAAGGAAATGGGATAGGCATGCATATACTAGCTTTTTGAGAAGCTTTGAAGCAAGAGGGAGGAGGGAAATAGGGCGGTAGTTGGATGGGGAGGTTGGATCAAGGAAAGGTCTTTTGAGGATAGGTGTGACCAGTGCATGTTTCAGAGATGAGGGGAATATACTTGTGCTGAGGGAGAGGTTGAAAATGTGTGTTAGTATAGGGGTAAGGATAGAAGAGGGGGAGGGGAGTAGCTGTGAGGGGATAATGTAAAGGGGACAGATAGTGAGGTGAGAGCGCAGTATACATGCAGAAACTTCTTCCTCAGTAACAGGGGAGAAAGAGCTAATTTTATGGCTATGTGGTTGTGGTTGATTGAGAATGGAAGTATGTTGAGAGTTGATTTAATTTCTGGTGGAATCAATTTTGTTATTGAAGTAGTTGGCAAAGTCTTGAGCTGACAGAAAAGTTGTATTGGGGGTGGGGGTGTCGGAGAAGAGTATTGAAAGTGGATAACAGCTGTTTTGGGTTTGAAGAAAGAGTAGCAATACGAGTAGAGACGTAATGTTGCTTAAAGAGATTGAGGGCAGAATAGTAGGAGTTCAAGATGAATTTGTAATGAAGAAAATCAGCTGAACTCTGAGATTTTCTCCAGTGCCGCTCAGCAGTACGGGAACATCTGCGTAGGTACCGTGTCAGAGGAGTATGCCAGGGCTGAGGATGAGTGTGTTATTTCTAAACTATGGTAAGAGGGGCCAGATTGTCAAGGATGGATGTAAGCATAAAATTACAGTGGCAGATAGATTGGTCAGGGCAGGAAAAGGAGGAGAAGAATGAGAGGAGTAGTTAGAGGGAATTAGCAAGCTGTTGCTGATCTAATGACATAATGCTTCTGTGAAGTTTGGTGTGAGGAGTAGAAGGAGGGAGAGTTGTAGGGAGGGATGATATGTTGCAAGTGAGGAGATGGTGGTCAGAAAGAGGAAAAGGAGAGTTTTTGAAGTTTGAAATAGTGCATTGATAGCTAAAGATTAGGTCAAGGGAGTGACAGACTTTGTGAGTGGGAGAAACAGTCCATTTTGACAAACCGAAGGAAGTGAGTTGCAGAAGTTGTTTTGCAGAGGAGGCAGTGGGATTGTCAAGAGGGATGTTGAAGTCGCCAACAATGAGGGCAGGGGTGTCTGAGGAAAGGAAATAAGGTAGCCAGGCAGCCAAGTGATCTAGAAATTGAGTTGAGGAGCCAGGGGTTCGGTATATGACTGCAGCACGTATAGAGAGGGGAGAGAATTAGCAAATCATGTGGGTTTCGAATGAGGAAAATGTGAGGGAAGAGAAGGGTTGTATTTTCTGAAAGGTGCAACAAGAGGAAATTAAAATACCTACACCACCTCCTTGTCTATTACCAGAACAGGAGTGAGAAAGGGGTAGTGGCTTTAGATGAAAGAGGAATGTGAGTAAGGTTGCCAGAGTTTTGTTTTCTGAGTCTATGGAATGGTCACAACTAGGAAGTTGTTGGGGACAAGGATTAGGGGAGATGTCACCAGCAATTAGTAAAATCAAGAGGGAGATGAGATACAGATTTGCAGTAATGAGACTGTTTTTGAGATGAGGTGCAGGTGGGAGAGAGAGTGTTTAGGAATAGGTAAAGTTCAAGAGTACAATAGTAAGGTGAGTTTAAGGGAGATGGGCTAATGAACAGTGCAGGTGGAGAGGGAGAAGGAGTAATTGAATAGTATAGTTTGGTATAGAGACAAGAGGTAGCAAAAAGGAATATGAATATATTGAGCATTTTTACAAAAGTGGGAACCAATTAAACACATAAGACACAGTATTACAGCAGCAATTGCATAAGGAAACAATGAGATACATAAAAAATAATATTACAAAAGTACTTGCCTTGTGTCTAAAAAGTTAAGAAAGATTTTCTTAGTTGGTCCAAATTCACTTTCTCTCTGTCTGGCAAGATTAATTTGATTAAAATTGGGATATTTTCTATAATTGTATATCTTATGAAAAGTATTCCCTTTTGTCTAGATTTAGAGTTCTGCATTAGCCGTCCAAATCAGCGTTAGAGGGTCCTAACGCTGGTTTTGGCCTCCCGCTAGTATTTAGAGTCAGTCAGGAAAGGGTCTAACGCTCACTTTCCAGCCGCCACTTTTCCATACCACAGATCCCCCTACGCCAATTGCGTAGCCTATCTTTTCAATGGGATCTTTCTAACGCCGGTATTTAGAGTCTTGGCTGAAGTGAGCGTTAGAACTCTAACGGCAAGACTCCAGCCGCAGAGAAAAGCCAGGAGTTAAGAGCTTTCTGGGCTAACACCGTTTCATAAAGCTCTTAACTACTGTGCTCTAAAGTACACTAACACCCATAAACTACCTATGTACCCCTAAACCGAGAACCCCCCACATCGCATCCACTCTAATAAATTTTTTTAACCCCTAATCTGCCGACCGCACACCGCCACAACCTACATTATCCCTATGTACCCCTAATCTGCTGCCCCTAACACTGCTGACCCCTACATAATATTTATTAACCCCTAATCTGCCCCCCCCATGTTGCCACTACCTTACCTACAATTATTAACCCCTAATCTGCCAACCGAACCTCACTGCTACTCTAATAAATGTATTAACCTCTAAAGCTAAGTCTAACCCTAACACTAACACCCCCTTAAATTAAATATAATTTTAATCTAACGAAATAAAATAAATCTTATTAAATAAATTATTCTTATTTAACCCCTTAGTGACCAGAGCACTTTTGCATTTTCTGTCCGTTTGGGACCAAGGCTATTTTTACATTTCTGCGGTGTTTGTGTTTAGCTGAAATTTTCCTCTTACTCATTTACTGTACCCACACATATTATATACCGTTTTTCTCGCCATTAAATGGACTTTCTAAAAATACCATTATTTTCATCATATCTTATCATTTACTATAAAATAATTTATAAAATATGAGGAAAAATGGAAAAAAAACACACTTTTTCTAACTTTGAACCCCAAAATCTGTTACATATCTACAACCACCAAAAAACACCCATGCTAAATAGTTTCTAAATTTTGTCCTGAGTTTAGAAATACCCAATGTTTACATCTTCTTTGCTTTTTTTGTAACTTATAGGGCCATAAATACAAGTAGCACTTTGCTATTTTCAAACCATTTTTTTTTTCAAAATTAGCGCTAGTTACATTGGGACACTGATATCTTTCAGGAATCCCTGAATATCCATTGACATGTATATATTTTTTTTTAGAAGACATCCCAAAGTATTGATCTAGGCCCATTTTGGTATATTTCATGCCACCATTTCACCGCCAAATGCGATCAAATACAAAAAATCGTTCAATTTTTCACAAATTTTTTCACAAACTTTCAGTTTCTCACTGAAATTATTTACAAACTGCTTGTGCAATTATGGCATAAATGGTTGTAAATTCTTCTCTGGGATCCCCTTTGTTCAGAAATAGCAGACATATATGGCTTTGGCATTGCTTTTTGGTAATTAGAAGGCCGCTAAATGCCACTGCGCACCACACGTGTATTATGCCCAGCAGTGAAGGGGTAATTAGGGAGCATGTAAGGAGCTTTTTGGGGTATTTTTAGCTTTAGTGTAGTGTAGTAGACAACCCCAAGTATTGATCTAGGCCCATTTTGGTATATTTCATGCCACCATTTCACCGCCAAATGCGATCAAATTAAAAAAAACGTTACATTTTTCACAATTTTAGGTTTCTCACTGAAATAATTTACAAACAGCTTGTGCAATTATGGCACAAATGGTTGTAAATGCTTCTCTGGGATCCCCTTTGTTCAGAAATAGCAGACATATATGACTTTGGGGTTGCTTTTTGGTAATTAGAATGCTGCTAAATAGCGCTGTGCATCACACGTGTATTATGGCTAGCAGTGAAGGGGTTAATTAGGTAGCTTGTAGGGATCTTGCAGGGTTAATTTTAGCTTTAGTGTAGAGATCAGCCTCCCACCTGAAACATCAGACCCCCTGATCCCTCCCAAACATCTCTCTTCCCTCCCCTACCCCACAAATGTCCCCGCCATCTTAAGTACTGGCAGAAACTCTGCCAGTACTAAAATAAAAGGAAAATTTTGGCTTTTTTGTGCATTTTTTATAGCATATTTACATATGCTTATGTGTAGGATCCCCCTTAGCCCCCAACCTCACTGATCCCCCACCAAACAGCTCTCTAACCCTCCCCCTCTGACTTAATGTGCGCCATCTTGGGTACTGGCAGCTGTCTGCCAGTACCCATTTTAGTGAAAAATATGCTGTTTTTATTAAAAAAATGTCCCTTTTCTGTAGTGTAGCTCCCCCCCCCAATAACAACCCCCCACCCCTTCAGATCCCTTAGATGTTTTTCAAAAAATAAGTTTATTTTCATTTTTTTTACAATTTACATGTAACTTTTTTTCTGTAGTGTAGCGGCTCCCACCCGCTCCCGCCCCGTGCACGCGCCCGCCCGCCACCCCCTGTTCTGTAGTGTAGCGGCTCCGCCCCCGATCCCGCCCCCCTCCACCTTACAGAGCTCACCGATGGCCGCCCACCCGCCTCCCACCCACCAATGATACCGGCCATCGATGTCCGGTGCAGAGAGGGCCACAGAGTGGCTCTCTCTGCATCGGATGGCCAGAAAGTGTTATTGCAGGATGCCTAGATGTCGAGGCATCACTGCAATAACCGGAAAGCAGCTTGAAGCGAGCAGGATCGCTTCCAGCTGCTTTCCAGACTGAGGACGTGCAGGGTATGTCCTTGGTCGTTAACTGATATCCTTTAGAGGACGTACCCTGCACGTCCTCGGTCATTAAGGGGTTAAAGATAAATACTTACCTGTAAAATAAACCTTAATATAGCTACAATATAAATTATAATTATAATGTAGCTATTTTAGGATTTATATTTATTTTACAGGCAAATTTGTATTTATTTTAACAAGGTACAATAGCTATTAAATAGTTAATAACTATTTAATAGCTACCTAGTTAAAATAAATACAAAATTACCTGTAAAATAAATCCTAACCTAAGTTACAATTAAACCTAACACTACACTATCAATAAATAAATTACATACAAATACCTACAAATAAATACACTAACTAAAGTACAAAAAATAAAAAAGAACTAAGTTACAAAAAATAAAAAAATAATTTACAAACATTATAAAAATATTACAACAATTTTAAGCTAATTACACTTACTCTAAGCCTCCTAATAAAATAAAGCCCCCCAAAATAAAAAAATGCCCTACTCTATTCTAAAATAAAAATTGAAAAGCTCTCTTACCTTACCAGCCCTTAAAAGGGCCTTTTGCGGGGCATGCCCCAAAGAATTCTGCTCTTTTGCCTGTAAAAAAAAACATACAATACCCCCCCAACATTACAACCCACCACCCACATACCCCTAATCTAACCCGAACCCCCCTTAAATAAACCTAGCACTAAGCCCCTGAAGATCTTCCTACCTTGTCTTCACCACGCCGGGTATCACCGATCCGTCCAGAAGAGGGTCCGAAGTCTTCCTCCTATCTGGGGCTGAAGAGGTCCATTATCCGGCTGAAGTCTTCTATCAAGCGGCATCTTCAATATTTTTTCTTACGGCTCCATCTTTATCCCGCCGATTCGGAGCATTCATCCTTGCCGACGACTTCCCGACGAATGACGGTTCCTTTAAGGGACTTCATCCAAGATGGCGTCCCTCGAATTCCGATTGGCTGATAGGATTCTATCAGCCAATCGGAATTAAGGTAGGAAAATTCTGATTGGCTGATGGAATCAGCCAATCAGATTGAGCTTGTATTCTATTGGCTGATCAGAACAGCCAATAGAATGCAAGCTCAATCTGATTGGCTGATTGGATCAGCCAATCGGATTGAACTTGAATCTGATTGGCTGATTCCATCAGCCAATCAGAATTTTCCTACCTTAATTCCGATTGGCTGATAGAATCCTATCAGCCAATCGGAATTCGAGGGACGCCATCTTGGATGACGTCCCTTAAAGGAACCGTCATTGGTCGGGAAGTCGTCGGCAAGGATGGATGTTCCGCGTCGGTGGGATGAAGATGGAGCCGGAAGAAAGAAGATTGAAGATGACGCTTGATAGAAGACTTCAGCTGGATGATGGACCTCTTCAGCCCCAGTTTGGATGAAGACTTCAGCCGGATGATGGACCTCTTCATCCCCCGCTTGGATGAAGCCTTCAGCCGGATGATGGACCTCTTCAGCCCCGGATAGGAGGAAGACTTTGGACCCTCTTCTGGACGGATCGGTGATACCCGGCGTGGTGAAGACAAGGTAGGAAGATCGTCAGGGGCTTAGTGCTAGGTTTATTTAAGGGGGGTTTGGGTTGGATTAGGGGTATGTGGGTGGTGGGTTGTAATGTTGGGGGGTATTGCATGTTTTTTTACAGGCAAAAAGGCAGAATTCTTTGGGGCATGTCCCGCAAAAGGCCCTTTTAAGGGCTGGTAAGGTAAAAGAGCTTTTCAATTTTTATTTTAGAATAGGGTAGGGCATTTTTTTATTTTGGGGGGCTTTGTTATTTTATTAGGGGGATTAGAGTAGGTGTAATTAGCTTAAAATTGTTGTAATATTTTTATAATGTTTGTAAATTATTTTTTTATTTTTTGTAACAGTTCTTTTTTTATTTTTTGTAACTTAGTTCTTTTTTTATTTTTTGTACTTTAATTAGTGTATTTATTTGTATTTATTTGTAGGTATTTGTATTTAATTTATTTATTGATAGTGTAGTGTTAGGTTTAATAGTAGATAATTGTAGGTAGTTTATTTAATTAATTTATTGATAGTGTAGTGTTAGGTTTAATTGTAACTTAGGTTAGGATTTATTTTACAGGTACTTTTGTAATTATTTTAACTAGGTAGCTATCAAATAGTTATTAACTATTTAATAGCTATTGTACCTGGTTAAAATAAATACAAAGTTGCCTGTAAAATACATATTAATCCTAAAATAGCTACAATATAATTATTATTTATATTGTAGCTTTATTAGGGTTTATTTTACAGGTAATTATTTAGCTTTAATTAGGATTAATTTATTTAATAAGATTTATTTTATTTCGTTAGATAAAAATTATATTTAACTTAGGGGGGTGTTAGGGTTAGGGTTAGACTTAGCTTTAGGGGTTATTACATTTATTAGAGTAGCGGTGAGGTCCGGTCGGCAGATTAGGGGTTAATAATTGTAGGTAGGTAGCAGCAACATTGGGGGGGCAGATTGGGGGTAATAAATATAATATAGGGGTTGGCGGGGGTTAGGGGCAGCAGATTAGCGGTTCATAGGGATAACGTAGGTTGCAGCGGTGTTTAAAGCGGCAGATTAGGGGTTAATAGTATAATGCATGGGTCAGCGATAGCGGGGGCGGCAGATTAGGGGTTAATAAGTGTAAGGGTTGGGGTGTTTAGACTCAGGGTACATGTTAGGGTGTTAGGTGCAGACTTAGGAAGTGTTTCCCCATAGGAAACAATGGGGCTGCGTTAGGAGCGGAACGCTGCTTTTTTGCAGGTGTTAGGTTTTTTTTCCAGCTCAAACGGCCCCATTGTTTCCTTTGGGGGAATCGTGCACAAGCACATTTTTGAAGCTGGCCTCGTCCATAAGCACCGCTGGTATTGAGAGTTGCAGTGGCAGTAAATTATGCTCTACGCTCCTTTTTTGGAGCCTAACGCAGCCCTTCTGTGAACTCTAAATACCAGCGGTATTTAAAAGGTGCAGGGGAAAAAAACACGTGTAGCTAACACACCCCTTTGGCAGGAGAACTCTAAATCTAGCCATTATTTAGCACCAGAAAGCAAGGATCTTGCCCTCTTTAGGCGGATTTGCCTAGATTTTTTTCTGGAACCAAAAGAGGAAAGCATTGGCATTAAATAGAGTGACACTTCATAGAAATAAAGGTGGGCTAGCTTTTCCAGATCTAGAAATGTACAATTGGGTATGTATAGGAAAGCTTGCTCTTGATTGGATTACAGATTCAGATTACTATATGCCTCTTTCTCTGGACCAACAAGGAACTAGACCATATTCTTTAAAAGCATTACTTTATCTCACAAAGTGTAATCTACCAGAGAATATTAAAAACACAATCACCACAAGAAATATTATCCTGGCATGCAAGTGTCTGGGGATTGACACCTCCTTCTCTAAGTTTTTGCCTATAATTGGAAAGTTTCCATACACTCTAAAATCTAGAATTTTTAAAAACTGGGACGAGAAGGGCCTTGTCTATATGTCCCAACTACAAGATAAGAATTGAGTAAGGTGCAAATCGTTTAATGACCTCAGGAGTGAATTTAATATCCATAATAAGGAATTGTTTGCTTACCTGCAAATGTGTCACTTTTTTATGGAACCGGTCAGAGAATACCCTAATTTTCAGGCCTGGGATCTAATGGGTCCTATTATAAATCTTTATAAAGCTGGGAAGAGATCCATCTTGCACATGAAAATTTTGAACAAAATATACATTATACCATACATTAAATCTAAATGGGATAAAATAACTCTATTCTCATGTAGCAAATGTAAGTTTCCTGCAACAGACATATACCATTGTTTTGTAAACACCCCAAAATCCAAACATTTTTGAACAAAACTAATTTTTGGCTTGATAGACTGTGTAAACGGCCATTTAAGATACAAGATGATCATATATTCTTATTATCTAATAGCTCAAATAAATTAGTCAATGATAATTTCTTAAATATTTTAATTTTAACTGGTAGAAATTGGATTCTAAGAAAAGTCCTCAGCTCACTGAATTTAAGCAACTATTACAGACTCAAATGACTCTTTAACAGTATGATATATCAATTGACTCAGAAAAGAAAATTAAATTGCTCTTCTCTAAATGGAAACAATTTATTACGTCTCTCCCAAAGGAAATTCAAGCTCAAATAATTTACCCCTTCCGAGGTTTGATTTATATAGAGGAGGCCATGTTAAAAGGAGATTTTTCTTTCAGCATATATATGGTTAATGATCTGCATGAGAGTGGAATTGTTGAGGGTTTTTTTTTTTTTTTTCTTATTTCTTTTTTTTGTGTTTGTGATATTTTATGCTAATATGACAGATGTTTTTCGTACATGTATACAGATGAGTTTGGTGAACTAGCATAATTTAAAAGATGGTGACAGTCATTTGTGTTTATTTCCTTTTTAGGAACCATAATAATTTTCAGTGATATGGTTGTATATATTTTTTTTCTGTATACATATAGACATTCTTATTTTTTTGTATATTAACTGAAAAAAAGATCAATACAAATATATTTAAAAAAAAGATTATGTCAGTGCCGAATTATAAGTGAAAATGCACTTTATAAACAACAATGAACCTATAATAAAGCAAATTCAAGGAATAATAATTGTGGTAACAATTAAGTGATCAGCAACATATGCAAAGTCATAATAATGCAATGAGTATGAATATACTATTAGTAAATCTATTATCTAATTAAAGACAATTAAATAATAACTGCATGTGTTATATACTTGGATTATGCAATGTGAATGCATCCTTTGACCTAATGAAAATATATATTTTATACTGTGGGCTTCGTGTATGGAAGCGAATATTGCTATGGAGCCCTTACTAGGCATTCTCGCTCATGTGGTGCTGCTCAAACAAGTGCTTGCGCAATAGCCCATGTGGAACGTATACTGTAAAGCAGGGTAGAAAGGTTCCCAAGTTCGGAATGTGTGATGTATTTAAAAATGTGTTCGGAAAATGACTGCAGTATAAGGCAATTAATTAGCAATATGAAATTATTTTTACACAGTTTAGCTATTACAAGTAAAATTTATAATCCTGATGAGAAAAATATTATCATTGCAGCCCCTGGGTCCTTAGGGAGAGACATTGCACTGTAGAGCAAAATAACTATAAACTGGGGGTCACGTCTGGACAGCGATGCTAGTAGGTCACGATACCAGAAGTTGCTATGGTGAGCGACATAATCTGCAAATTATTGTATGATTTTCACAGCATCCATATTTGAATTGGTCTTATACAGCTTGTTTTCCTGGGGAGTTGACAGATACCAACATTTGCTGTTTTTATGAACCTTCTTAAAGGGCCACTGTAAGTAAATATTTTCTATGCCTGTTACCAACTAACTACACCAAATACGCTTTTTATCAATAGCATTTCATTAACATATCTCTACCGTATGTCAGAAATCTTGTCTGCAAATTTAATTGTTTTCCAAACTGACTCCGTGGGTATCCTTTGCTCTGTACCAATCCGTTTACAATACCTAGGTTTCAAAATGGCGGTTTAAACACAAAGTTATTGGTTTAAGTATTTTGAACATGCAGTGCTGAAAATAGTGGGCAGGATAACGTGACATCATCGGCGAATAAAAGATATAACTTTTAGAACGTTATGAAACTTTGTTTTGGAGAAAATATAGGTCAGTAGGTTTTAATTAATGTTTATTAACTTTAATATGTTAGTTGTTTGGCTTAAAAATTATAACAGAAAGTAATCCTTTAAGAGACTTGGGCACCCAACCCAATAACTTGGGTAGGACAGTTACTGCTAAACTGTCAGTTTCTTTGTTTTTATTTCATAAAGGGGAAATTGTATTTGTCAGTTATATAGTGCAGTTACACCACAGATAGTTTTGTGAAGTGGGAAGAAACAGTGGTTCAGCTCCTTCAGGGCCACTTCTGTTAACTGGAATGGCAGTTTGTTAGCCACGAGGGAAAAGGTTGCTTTGAGACCTCATCATAGACTTACAGATCCAAAGATAAACAAGCCTACATTTGGCAAACAGCAAAACTAGGTCCTTGGAGTTCTTCTGACTTACCCCATTGTACCGGAACTCTCCAGCTGTTTAGAGGAGATGTCCACCACCAGCGGTATATCTACACCAACTACAGCAAATTATAACATCCTAATCAGCAACCCTTACTGGATGAGTGCTGATGCTGAGGACCTAAATCTTTTGTACTGATGGCGAAGTTGTAACCTATGACTGGGCCAATGCTGGATCATGAATCCCAAGTGATGAGTGTTCCTAAAATGGCAGCTGTGGGGACATATAGTAGGTGCCCTCTAGGTGTGCAGCGCCCTCTACCCACTGATATATTCCATGGAAAGAAAGTAGGTGTCTTGGAAACAGCCAGATCAGTTGTAGATGATGCTGTGCTTGACACATTGCTATTGGAGATGCTGTTAGAAGTGGGAGAGACTTTGTCTGTCCGGCCTAAGCTTCATTACAGTTCCATACTGAGACAAAACCCAATAACATATATATGGTTTGGTAAATTATGTTGTGAGAGCGGATGCATAGGTTACAAAATTAAGATTGTGTATTCCTTATGGTCAGCTACCTGGTATATAGCAACAAAAAGAATCTATCTTTTACTGGAAACCTCTGTTGAGTATTGTAATGCACTGCCGAGTGGTATAAACATGGGATCCAAAAAGTATGCAACTTTGTGTCCTCTTGTGTGTACCATTGTATCAAAATTCAGAAGATGTGTGGAATATTCATTGTTGTTACTAGCCAATTATAGTATAGGTACCTACTATCACCTACATAGGGGAAAAAAATTGAACAATATTTAGAAAAAATCTTAAATAATATTAATAATGTGTTATCTTTTTTTTGCCTTTAAATGGTAAGGCTGAAACTATTAAATGAACATTTAAAGAATGCAGTTAGAAGACTATGGAGTTAGGTAGCAAGCTTAAAGTAAGGACCTTCAGGGTAGTATTTTTTTAAAATATTATTTTACTAATGCCATGTGCTATCCCAGTAAGACAGTAGGAGCTAGAAGCAGTTGATTCCTGGTTAAAATGTGGTGTAAAATTGAGGGCTTCCAGTTGCGGCCCTATGTGACGTCCCTACAGGCGTCTGATGCCGGATTCTGGGACAAAGCTCCCTTTGCCATAGCCCAGGCAATGTTTCAAGTGGGGGGGTTCTCCCTCTCACAATTTTATACTCAACTAATAAGACAAAATGAGACTAATACAAACCAATATGCTGGTGAAATTAGCTACAGGCATCCCCATAGCGGTGACTGTGCAAGATCTAAAAGACAGCCTAGACCTCACAAAACACGCTACACTTGTGATCACTTATAGGGAGGCACAGATCAGACTGCTGCACAAAGACTATATCACACCTAATAGATTATCAAAATGGAATAATCGATGTCCCAGTCAATGTATTAAATGTAGCAGTGTAGCCCCCTCTTTTATACATTAATGTCCGATTATCAGACGCTTTTGGGGCCACTTGCAATATTGGGTCAAAACCACGTTTGACATTTAGATAGAGTTCACCACAACTGAGATTTATCTTTTTAAGTGGAGTGACACACACAAGCGATACCACCGGATACTAACGATGTGCATGTTGCTAGTGAGACAGTGTATACTAATTAGATGGATTTCTAAACAGCCTCCAACAAAAGCGCAGTTCAAACACCTCCTGATAAGACAGTTATACATAGAGCAATATGATGTGAGGCTCGATACATTACACTGACTAAGGCCTTTTTGGAAAAAATGGAGCCCTCTTATAAACACATTGAACACGGACTTCAAGAACCAAATCATTAAACCGTTCATACACTCTGAAATACTACCTTTGCTCGACATGGGTGAGGGTGGACACTCCTTACTGGAACAAACAGAAACTCCCGATAATAATTCTCGACTCCCCACAGAGGTTATGCTTTTTTAATCAACTGTTTTTTTGTTTTTTTTTCTCCTCACCCCCTTCCCTCCTTCCCCACGTCCCTCTCTTTTCCCAATAGGTCTCCCTGTTGAAAGGTTCTATTTTTTTTGTGTTGTTATTGTTATTTTGTTAAAGTTTAAAATAGAAACAGATATGACAATTTAAAATTAATGGATAGAGAACTTATTGAGATGTATCAATACTGGCAGAGACAATCACCTCTTTTCAGGTAGTAGTTGGATTAAAATGGACAACTCGCTTCTATGTGTCACACTTACTGAAGATTGGATCAAAAACAAGGAATATATTATGTCACGTTCTTATTGCATGATTTGCATTTGTATTTTCATCTGTGTTGTATCTGTTTTCCTCTAGTAAATTTTTTAAAAAATAAATAAAAATAAATTTAAAAAAATTGAGGGCTTTGACTTTTTAGAGCACCGGCTGACTTTCATTCAGGTACAATTTGTACAGAAAGGGTTGATTGTACCTGAATAACATGAGTGCAGGTATGTCAGGAGAGAGGATGTTAGCACGTTTAGAGAATTTTGTAACCTAGGGGAGGGTCATTCAAAACATAATATAACTGACAGATTAGTCTGTGAATATGATACATCTGTAATACCTAAAAGCTTAGATCACAAAAAGGGTACATTTAGTAAATAACACTTTACAAAATTTAAAGGGCAGAGCATCAAGTAGCAGAAAATGTATGACTACAAATGCAAGAAGCATGAATGGTAAAATGGGAGAGCGGGAACTCTTGGCAGGAGAGGAATATGATATTATTAAATAACTGAAACCTGGTAGGATGATTCATATGACTGGGCAGTTAATATACTTTCAGGAACCTTACCTGGAGCACCCCTTTCCAGCTTCCCTTGTGGAGTGAGTTCAGTGTGAATCTGTTGCTGCAGCTCCCTAGGCGCACATGGCCCCGCCTTCCTAAGATTTAAATAGGCATCCTGTTGATTGCAGGAGCTCCCACCTGGAGGACTCAGGTTTGGGAGTCCCTATAAAGTGCAATCAGCCCTTCACTCCATGCTGAGTTATTGCATATTCAGAGCATTCATTGCTGGCTCCTGTTCCTGAGTCTTGGCTTGCATCCTGTGTATCCTGTATGCTTATCCTGTTCCTGAGAACAAGCAACTCTGTTGTGAGGCCTGTCTGCTTGCCTGAACCACCAAGGCCTGTGTTTAACCTTTGCCTGCATGAACTGTTGTATGCTTATACTGCCGCTTGGACCAAAGACCTCTGTTGTAATACTGATGCATGTTTATACTACTGCTGAGACCAAAGACCTCTGTTATGATACTTGGGTATGCTTATATTACTGCTGAGAGGAAAAAATGGGGTTTATTTAGCAGCGCTAATAAAAGCTTGGAAATGATGATGCCATTCTAACTAATGTATTATACAATCTTGTTTATTTAAAAATTCTTATAAAACATAAAAAGAACAGCAAATGCTATTCCTAATATACGTCTCCCTTATACAACACTTATAAAAACAGACTAGAACCATATATTTATAAACCCTAGAATTTCAGGTATAAAAGAATTAATTCTATAGATAACATATGGTAAGCAACAAATTGGTGAATTGAATATTTAAAAGCCACAAATGTATCAATCTTAATATATTAAAAGCAAATCGATTCAGCGCTAATGTTCAAATTGATTCAACTGTAATTAGAAGGTGAGAGTAACGGCTTCAATACAACTGTATTTAGAAATTTAGCGTAACAGCTTTGCAGTTCTTTGGTAACAAATACCGTTATAAAGTTACACAGTTACTCTCCTTGGACATATAATTGGCTCAGGTGTGCTGGATAGTTAAAAGGCAAAAAACAGCCGTTATTCTGATTTTAGTGCCAAAACAATCGTGGTTAATGGAAATAGTTAATTTAGCATATGAATACCTTGATGTCTTTAAAGTTCAGTTTGCGTGATTTAAAAACCGCAGTGCAAATTATTGTAGAGGTACCTTAATCTGTCCTGGTTGCAACCGCTGATATTCTTCACTGTGAGGGATTCACAGACTGTTAGATCCTGGTGCTTCTGATAAGTCACCTGACCTTCTCTTTGATTCAGAGGTCAGGGGTGATGATCTGTTCTGGTGATGTAGTTATCCTTTTTTGTTTTCCTTTCTTCTTATAGCCCAAATATTACTTTCATCTGGGTTCCCTCAGACTTCTTGAGGTTTGAAGAAATCTTTCCTCTTATCCATTTTTTCCTCTTATCCACAATTTAGTTCTCTTTGAGCGAAGAACTATTTTAGCAGCAGGAATCCACCTTTAGGCGCTCCTATCACACTACACATATATTACTGCTGAGACCAAAGACCTCTGCTCTAACCCTGATGTATGCTTATACTACTGCTGAGACCAAAGACATCTGTTATGATACTTGGGTATGCTTATATTACTGCTGAGACCAAAGACCTCTGCTCTAACCCTGATGCATGCTTATACTACTGCCGAGACCAAAGACCTCTGCTACGATACTTGGGTATGCTTATCTTACTGCTGAGACCAAAGACCTCTGCTGTGTCCCTGATGCATATCTATACTACGTCTGAGACCAAAGACATCTGCTGTTACCCTGATACAGAAAAGGTTTGTAAAATCAGAAAGCGCCAATTCAGGCAAAAATACCCAATAAAGAGAGCACGTGTATAAGAAAAATATATTGAAAGTTTATTTCTCAACAAATGTTAAAAGAGAACCTAAAAGTATCAATATACATAAATATAAAAATGTTTTGAGCAGCAATTATATTTACTCAGTCAGAGTATCAAAAATCTAAAAAAATATACCTTATACAAGAGTTCTAAGTTCAAAAATGTATGATTGGCCAATCTCTAGTGTTCAAGGTTAGTAATCTGTAGAAAGCGCCTATACAAAATACCTTATCCACATAGTGTTAGAAACAGCTAAAATAATATATTACAATATAAGTCTAACATCTTTATCACAGTATGTAGGTTCCGCTTAAAATGCTAAATGCATGTTAGCTAAATGCACATTAAAATACAAAACAATCGTGTCTCATATTAATAGGGGACTAATTTGCGCAAAATTTTCACAAAAGTTTTCACAAAAGTTCTGATGTTTTCACAAAGGATCTGATAGTAGTGACAATGTCCGTAATTTGTTTCGATAAGCTCTGTACTTTGTTACCCTGATACATACTTATACTACTGCTGAGACTAAAGACCTCTGCTATGATACTTGGGTATGCTTATATTTCTACTGAAACCTAAGACCTCTACTGTGACTACAGCTGAGACCGAAAACCTCGCCAACAGTACCGGCTGGGTTCTGTACTTGTTGAGACTTGTGCCTACTTATATATAGGCCTCTATTTATCAATGGTCTTGCGGATCTGATCCGACAGTGCGGATCAGGTCCGCAAGACCTCGCTAAATGCGGAGAGCAATACGCTCTCCGCATTTAACATTGCACCAGCAGCTCACAAGAGCTGCTGGTGCAACGCCGCCCCCTGCAGACTCACGGCCAATGGGCCACCAGCAGGGAGGTGTCAATCAACCCGATCGTACTCGATCGGGTTGATTTCCGGGTCAGAGCAGGCGGACAGGGTTATGGAGCAGCGGTCTTTAGACCGCTGCTTCATAACTTGTGTTTCTGGCGAGTCTGAAGACTCGCCAGAAACACGGCCCTTCAAGCTCCATACGGAGCTTGATAAATATGGGCCATGCTCTCTTGTTTCTGGACATTTTGCAACATACCTCACAAATAGTACCCACTGGGTTCTGTGCTTGTTGAGAGACTTGTGCCTACTTATATATGCTTTATCAATTCCGTTCCCACATTACATTTCTCTAGTAAAGTATATTCAAGAAAGATTCTCTTTGCTTTGGCTTTTCATTCCTGCATACTGAGTTCCAGAAACCTCATCAGCCTTACCTTATTTAGCAAGGATAGGAGTAATACAATGGCAGGAGAACTCTGCATGTATATGAAACCTGAACTTAAACCTATAATAAGGGAAGATATTTAAGATTAAACAGGTGATAATGTAGAGACACAGTGGGTTAAAATAAAAAGTGGGGAAAAATATTTTTAGGTACATGCTACAAGCTCCCCAACATTAGTGATATAGAAGAAACTCAATTACTAATGCAAATAGAAAAGGCTGAGATTTTAACTATCCAGAAATAAGAGATTTTGAGATCCCAAGAAACAGCAGATTTTTAACATGAATGATTACAGGCCTGTTGCTCTTACATCTATTATGAAATGCTTTCAAATAATTATACTGTACCAGCTAAAAGCCTTGATTTACATCCCTCATAATGCACTAGAGTTTGCATACAGATCTAATAGATCTGTAGATGATGCAATATATCTAGTTTTATATTATATTTTACAGTCGCCTAGATTTAGAGTTTTGTCGGTAAAAAGCCGCGTAGCTAACGCAGCTTTTTTTCTGAACGCACCCTTCCAACAACGCTGGTATTTAGAGTTCAAAAAAGGGTGCGTTGAGCCTAACTTAGCTCCACTTCAACTCTCAATACCAGCGTTGCTTACAGTAGCGGTAAGCTGGAAAAACGTGCTCGTGCACAATATCTCCATAGGAAACAATGGGGCATTTTGGGCTGAAAAAAACACCTGCAAAAAAGCAGTGTTCAGCTCCTAACGCAGCCCCATTGTTTCCTATGGGGAAACACTCTCTAAGTCTGCACCTAACACCCTAACATGAACCCCGAGTCTAAACACCTCTAACCTTATACTTATTAACCCCTAATCTGCCGCCCCCGCTATCGCTGACACCTGCATTATATTTATAACCCCTAATCTGCTGCTCCGTACACCGCCGCAACCTACATTATAGCTTTGAACCCCTTATCTGCTGCCCCTAACACCGCCGACCCCTATATTATATTTATTAACCCCTAATCTGCCCCCCCACCTAACTACACTTATTAACCCCTAATCTCCCGCCCGCACAGTCGCTGCTACTATAATAAAGTTATTAACCCCTAAACATAACTCTAACCCTAACACCCCCCTAACATAAATATAATTTATATTAAACGAAATAATATTCCTAAAATTAAATAAAATTATTCCTATTGAAAACTAAATACTTACCTATAAAATAACCCTAATATAGCTACAATATAAATAATAATTACATTGTAGCTATTTAAGGATTTATATTTATTTTACAGGCAACTTTGTATTTATTTTAACTAGGTACAATAGCTATTAAATAGTTATTAACTATTTAATAGCTACCTAGTTAAAATAACTACAAAATTACCTGTAAAATAAATCCTAAACTAAGTTACAATTAAACCTAACACTACACTATCATTAAATTAATTAAATAAATTACCTACAATTACCTAAAATACAATAAAATAAACTATTCTATAATACAAAAAACACTACATTACAAAAAAAAAAGAATTACAAGCAGTTTAAACTAATTACACCTAATCTAATCCCCCTAATAAAATAAAAAATCCCCCCAAAATAAAACAGCCAATAGAATGCAAGCTCAATACGATTGGCTGATTGGATCAGCCAATCGGATTGAACTTCAATCTGATTGGCTGATTGCATCAGCCAATCAGATTTTTTCTACCTTAATTCCGATCCTTATAGAATTCTATCAGCCAATCGGAATTGAAGGGACGCCATCTTGGATGATGTCCCTTAAAGGAATCTTCATTCGTCGTTAGTCCGTCGGTAGAAGAGGATGGCTCCGCGTCGGCTCCTTTGAAGATGGCTCTGCTCCGCTCCGGATGAAGATTGAAGACACCGCCTGGATGAAGACTTCTACCGGATGAAGGACCTCTTTTTGCCCTGCTTGGAAGAAGACTTCTACTGGATGATGGACCTCCTCTGCGCACCTTGGATGAAGAATTTGGCTTGGCTGAGTGAAGACGACTCAAGGTAGGATGATCTTCAGGGGGTTAGCGATAGGTTTTTTTAAGGGGGTTTGGGTGGGTTGTAATGTTGGGGGGGTATTGTATTTTATTTTCATGCAAAAGAGCTGATTACTTTGGGGCAAGGCCCTGCAAAAAGCCCTTTTAAGGGCTGGTAAAAGAGCTGATTACTTTTGTATTTTAGAATAGGGTAGGGATTTTTTTATTTTGGTGGGCTTTTTTATTTTATTAGGGGGCTTAGATTAGGTGTAATTAGTTTAAACTGCTTGTAATTCTTTTTTATTTTTTGTAATTTAGTGTTTGTTTGTTTTTTTTGTATTATAGAATAGTTTATTTAATTGCATTTTAGGTAATTGTAGGTAATTTATTTAATTAATTTAATGATAGTGTAGTGTTAGGTATAATTGTAACTTAGGTTAGGTTTTATTTTACAGGTAATTTTGTAGTTATTTTAACTAGGTAGCTATTAAATAGTTAATAACTATTTAATAGATATTGTATTATTTTTATAGGTAAGTATTTAGTTTTAAATATGATTAATTTTGTTAATTTTAGGAATATTATTTTGTTTAATATAAATTATATTTATGTTAGGGGGGTGTTAGGGTTAGGGTTAGAGTTAGGATAAGGGGTTAATAACTTTATTATAGTAGTGGCGACAGTGCTGGCGGAAGATTAGGGGTTAATAATTGTAGGTAGGTGGCGGCGATGTTAGGGAGGGCAGATTGGGGTTAATACAATTTATTATAGTGTTTGCGAGGCAGTAGTGTGGCTGTTTAGGGGTTAATACATTTATTATAGTGGCGGCGAGGTCTGGTCGGCAGATTAGGGGTTAATAAGTGTAGGTAAGGTAGCGGCGATGTTGGGGGGGCAGATTAGGGGTTAATAAATATAATATAAGGGTCAGCGATGTTAGGGGCAGCAGATTAGGGGTTCATAGCAATAATGTAGGTGGCGGCGGTGTCCGGTCGGCAGATTAGGGGTTACATTTTTTTTTATAGTGGCGGCGATGTGGAGGGGCCTCGGTTTAGGGGTACATAGGTAGTTTATGGGTGTTAGTGTACTATAGAGCACAGTAGTTAAGAGCTTTATATTCACGCGTTAGCCCATAAAGCTCTTAACTACTGACTTTTTTTGGCTGTAGGAGTCTTGTCGGTAGAGGCTCTACCATTAACTTCTCCCAAGACTCCAAATACCAGTGTTAGGCAGATCCCATTGAAAAGATAGGATATGCATTTGGCGTAAGGAGATCTGTGGTAGCCTGGAATCTCGGTAGGGAAGTGAGCGGTAGACCCTTTCCTGCCTGACTCTAAATACCAGCCGGAGGCCAAAAGCAGTGTTAGGAGCCCTTAACGCTGCTTTTGACGGCTAACGCAGAGCTCTAAATCTAGGTCATTGTTTGGGTAATCCTTCTCTGAGCTTTATTTGTGGACTTGAGTTCTGCTTTTAATTTTATTGTTACTAATTTACTTTTTGTTAAAATAAAATCAACTTAATTTAACCTTTCCCATATGCCAATGGCTTTATAACTTTTTAACTAATAAAAAAATGTTTTTTAAAAAGGGAATCCTTAAATACCAATCGGCTAGATTATGAGTTTTGCGTTATGAGGGGTGCGGTGCAAACTTGCACGTTATTGTCACCGCTCACTTTCCTACAGCGCTGGTATTACAGGTTTTCATAAACCCGGCGTTAAGAGGCAAGAAGTGAGCGTAGAGCAAAATTAAGTTCCATACCGCACTCCAATACCAGCGCTGCTTAAGTCAGCGGTGAGCTGGTTGTACATGCACTCATTTCCCCATAGAAAAAAAGCCTAACACCTGCAATAAAGCAGCGTAAATCTCCTTAACGCAGCCCCATTGATTCCTATGGGGAAACTACATTTATGTGTACACCTAACACCCTAACATAAACCTCAAGTCTAAACACCCCTAATCTTACACTTATTAACCACTAATCTGCCGCCCCCAACATCGCCGACACCTGCATAATACTTATTAACCCCTAATCTGCCACTCCGGACATCGCCGACACCTACATTATACTTATTAACCCCTAATCTGCTGCCCCAACTTTGCAGACACCTACATCATATTTATTAACCCCTAATCTCAGGCCCCCAATGTCGCCGCAACCTACCTACATTTATTAACCCCTAATCTGCCGCCCCCAACGTCGCTGCCACTATAATAGACATATTAACCCCTAAACCACCGTACTCCCGCCTCGCAAACACTAGTTAAATATTATTAACCTCTAATCTGTAATAGTTACATTGTAGCTAGCGTAGGTTTTATTTTTATTTTACAGGCAAGTTTGTATTTATTTTAACTAGGTAGAATAGTTAATAAATAGTTATTAACTATTTACTAACTACCTAGCTAAAATAAATACAAATTTACCTGTAAAATAAAAATATACCCTAAGCTAGATACAATGTAACTATTAGTTATATTGTAGCTAGCTAAGGGTTTATTTTATAGGTAAGTATTTAGTTTTAAATAGGAATTATTTAGTTATTAATAGTAGGTTTTCTTTAGATTTATTTTACTTATATTTAAGTTAGTGGGTGTTAGAGTTAGACTTAGGTTTAAGGGTTAATAACTTTAGTATAGTGGCGGCAACGTTGGGGGCGGCAGATTAGGGGTTAATAACTGTAATGTAGGTTGGGGCGATGTTAGGGGTGGCAGATTAGGGGTTAATAATATTTAAGTATTGTTTGCGAAGCATGAGTGTGGCGGTTTAGGGGTTAATATGTTTACTCTAGTGGTGGTGATGTCGGAAGCGGAAGATTAGGGGTTAATAATTTTATTTTAGTGTTTGCGATGTGAGAGGGCCTCGGTTTAGTGTACTTTTTAACACTTTAGTTATGAGTTTTATGCTACAGCTTTGTAGCGTAAAACTCATAACTACTGACTTTAGTATGCATTACGAATCTTGCGGGATAGGCTGTACCGCTAACTTTTTGGCCTCCAAAAAAAGGCTTGTAATATTGGCGCTATGGAAGTCCCATTAAAAAAAGACTTTACGAAAATTGCGTAAGTTAATTTGCGGTATGGCCAAAAAAGTGTGCGGTACAGCTGTACCTACAAGACTCGTAATAGCAGCACTAGTGAAAAAGCAGCGTTATAACCCATAACACTGCTTTTTTACTCATAACGCAAAACTCATAATCTAGCCGATAGATTGTACTTCTGCAAATGAATCTGGGAAGTTATTGAAATTTGCAGACAACACTATGGCCTAGATTTGGAGTTTGGCGGTAGCCGTGAAAACCAGCGTTAGAGGCTCCTAACGCTGGTTTTAGGCTACCTCCGGTATTTGGAGTCAGTCAAAAAAGGGTCTAACGCTCACTTTTTAGCCGCAACTTTTCCATACCGCAGATCCCCTTACGTCAATTGCGTATCCTATCTTTTCAATGGGATTTTTCTAACTCCGGTATTTAGAGTCGTGTCTGAAGTGAGCGTTAGAATTCTAACGACAAAACTCCAGCCGCAGAAAAAAAGTCAGTAGTTAAGAGCTTTCTGGGCTAACGCCGGTTCATAAAGCTCTTAAATACTGTGCTCTAAAGTACACTAACACCCATAAACTACCTATGTACCCCTAAACCGAGGTCCCCCCACATCGCCGCCACTCGATAAAAAATTTTTAACCCCCAATCTGCCGACCGCCACTTACGTTATCCTTATGTACCCCTAATCTGCTGCCCCTAACACCGCCGACCCCTATATTATATTTATTAACCCCTAACCTGCCCCCCACAACGTCGCTGCCAGCTACCTACAATAATTAACCCCTAATCTGCCGACCGCAAAGCGCCGCTACTTAAGTTATCCTTATGTACCCCTAATCTGCTGCCCCTAACACAGCCGACCCCTATATTATATTTATTAACCCCTATTCTCCCCCCCTTAACGTCGCCTCCACCTGCCTACACTTATTAACCCCAAATCTGCTGAGCGGACCGCACCGCTACTATAATAAAGTTATTAACCCCTAATCCGTCTCACTAACCCTATAATAAATATTATTAACCCCTAATCTGCCCTCCCTAACATCGCCGACACCTAACTTAAATTATTAACCCCTAATCTGCCGACCGGAGCTCACCGCTATTCTAATAAATGGATTAACCCCTAAAGCTAAGTCTAACCCTAACACTAACACCCCCCTAACTTAAATATAATTTAAATCTAACGAAATTAATTAACTCTTATTAAATAAATTATTCCTATTTAAAGCTAAATACTTACCTGTTAAATAAATCCTAATATAGCTAAAATATAAATTATAATTATATTATAGCTATTTTAGGATTAATATTTATTTTACAGGTAACTTTGTATTTATTTTAACCAGGTACAATAGCTATTAAATAGTTAAGAACTATTTAATAGTTACCTAGTTAAAATAATTACAAAATTACCTGTAAAATAAATCCTAACCTAAGTTACAATTAAACCTAACACTATACTATCATTAAATTAATTAAATAAAATACCTACAATTAAACCTAACACTACACTATCAATACATTAATTAAATACAATACCTACAAATAACTACAATGAAATAAACTAACTAAAGTACAAAAAATAAAAAAGAACTAAGTTACAAAAAATAAAAAAATATTTACAAACATAAGAAAAATATTACAACAATTTTAAACTAATTACACCTACTCTAAGCCCCCTAATAAAATAACAAAGACCCCCAAAATAAAAAATGCCCAACCCTATTCTAAATTACTAAAGTTCAAAGCTCTTTTACCTTACCAGCCCTGAACAGGGCCCTTTGCGGGGCATGCCCCAAGAAGTTCAGCTCTTTTGCCTGTAAAAAAACCCATACAATACCCCCCCAACATTACAACCCACCACCCACATACCCCTAATCTAACCCAAACCCCCCTTAAATAAACCTAACACTAAGCCCCTGAAGATCATCCTACCTTGTCTTCACCTCACCGGGTATCACCGATCGGTCCTGGCTCCAAAATCTTCATCCAACCCAAGCGGGGGCTGGCGATCCATCATCCAGTTGTTGAAGAGGTCCAGAATAGGCTCCACAGTCTTCATCCTATCCGGGAAGAAGAGTAGATCCGGACCGGCAACTATCATCTTCCAAGCGGCATCTTCTATCTTCATCCGATGAGGACCGGCTCCATCCTGAAGACCTCCACCGCGGACCCATCTTCATCCGGCGACGTCCAACTGAAAAATGACGGTTCCTTTAAGGGACGTCATCCAAGATGGCGTCCCTCGAATTCCGATTGGCTGATAGGATTCTATCAGCCAATCGGAATTAAGGTAGGAATATTCTGATTGGCTGATGGAATCAGCCAATCAGAATCAAGTTCAATCCGATTGGCTGATCCAATCAGCCAATCAGATTGAGCTCGCATTCTATTGGCTGTTCCGATGGTAAGGTAAAAGAGCTTTGAACTTTAGTAATTTAGAATAGGGTAGGGCATTTTTTTTATTTTGGGGGTCTTTGTTATTTTATTAGGGGGCTTAGAGTAGGTGTAATTAGTTTTAAATTGTTGTAATATTTTTCTTATGTTTGTAAATATTTTTTTATTTTTTGTAACTTAGTTCTTTTTTATTTTTTGTACTTTAGTTAGTTTATTTCATTGTAGTTATTTGTAGGTATTGTATTTAATTAATGTATTGATAGTGTAGTGTTAGGTTTAATTGTAGGTAATTGTAGGTATTTTATTTAATTAATTTAATGATAGTATAGTGTTAGGTTTAATTGTAACTTAGGTTAGGATTTATTTTACAGGTAATTTTGTAATTATTTTAACTATTTTAGCTATTAAATAGTTCTTAACTATTTAATAGCTATTGTACCTGGTTAAAATAAATACAAAGTTACCTGTAAAATAAATATTAATCCTAAAATAGCTATAATATAATTATAATTTATATTGTAGCTATATTAGGATTTATTTAACAGGTAAGTATTTAGCTTTAAATAGGAATAATTTATTTAATAAGAGTTAATTAATTTCGTTAGATTTAAATTATATTTAAGTTAGGGGGGTGTTAGTGTTAGGGTTAGACTTAGCTTTAGGGGTTAATACATTTATTAGAATATCGGTGAGCTCCGGTCGGCAGATTAGGGGTTAATAATTGAAGTTAGGTGTGGGCGATGTTAGGGAGGGCAGATTAGGGGTTAATACTATTTATTATAGGGTTAGTGAGGCGGATTAGGGGTTAATAACTTTATTATGATAGCGGTGCGGTCCGCTCGGCAGATTAGGGGTTAATAAGTGTAGGCAGGTGGAGGCGACATTGTGGGGGGCAGATTAGGGGTTAATAAATATAATATAGGGGTCGGCGGTGTTAGGGGCAGCAGATTAGGGGTTCATAAGGATAATGTAAGTAGCGGCGGTTTACGGAGCGGAAGATTAGGGGTTAAAAATAATATGCAGGGGTCAGCGATAGCGGGGGCGGCAGATTAGGGTTTAATAAGTGTAAGGCTAGGGGTGTTTAGACTCGGGGTACATGTTAGGGTGTTAGGTGCAGACGTAGGAAGTGTTTCCCCATAGCAAACAATGGGGCTGCATTAGGAGCTGAACGCAGCTTTTTTGCAGGTGTTAGTTTTTTTTTCAGCTCAAACAGCCCCATTGTTTCCTATGGGGGAAGCGTGCACGAGCACGTTTTTGAGGCTGGCCGCGTCCGTAAGCAACTCTGGTATCGAGAGTTGAAGCTGCGTTAAATATGCTCTACGCTCCTTTTTTGGAGCCTAACACAGCCTTTATGTGGACTCTCAATACCAGAGTTATTTTTATGGTGCGGCCAGAAAAAAGCCAGCGTTAGCTACACGGGTCCTTACCGACAAAACTCTAAATCTAGCCGTATGAAAATAAATTGAGCTATAATATGGAAGCAGTCAGGTTGGTAACATGGAGTGGACATTATTGGACATTAATATTTTTCCTATAAATAAAAATCCTCAACAACGTATGTACTTCTTAAGGCAACTTAAAACATTTATAAAAAGAACAAAGGGGCGCCTCATGTGTAGTATCGTCAGGATAAAGAATTAAATTCAAATCAATAGCCAAATGTGTACTCACATATTCCAAAAGCACACTTATGTGCTGGTAGTTGCAGGCTGTAGATTTGTACAGGTGTAACAGCTCACCCACAATCAAAGGCAATTTCTTAATATTGGTAAACTGGAAGGACAATAAGAAGACATGCACTACATGTGCAGATCATCCAGGATGCAATAGGTCTAATAAGTTTCCACAAGTTGGTACTTACATTTTGGGCGAGCACACCAATGTGCTAGTAGGAACGGGCTGGCAATTTGGAGAGGTATGTCAGCTCACCTCTTGAACTCCCGGCTGAGGTCTGTATCCAAAGTGTGGCAACTCCACAAAGTAGTAGTAAGATGTATAAGGCAGGTAGGATAGTAAGATGAATATGTCCACTCAGTATAGTAATAGAATAAAAACAATTTTTATTTAAAAACAAAATTTGTAAAATAACACCGTAGTGTTAAAAAAGTGGACCCAGGGTGGTCACAGTGACCCCCTTTAACATGCAACGTGTTTCTTGGTTAAACAACCATTTCTTCAGGCATATGGTAATACAACCTACTCCTAACTCTGCTTTATATCTACTAGCTGACATTCTAACACATCTCATTAGAAAGGGAAACTCCCTAATTGATCCTGTGCACCTGTGTTCTCTCTGAATTTTTAACCATTGTGGTTGCCTGTCAGCTCTTACATTCCCTTTCATATGGAAACAACATTTCCTCCTCTATATCCTTTCATTGTACATAATATCTTTTCTAAGAACAAAACTGTGCTATATAGTATTATAATGGTATAGTATAGTAATTTCATGCAGTAATACTAGATTGTGTCTGATCTAGTAATGACATAAATCTAATTCCTATTGCAATGCATTTGCCTTATCGTTATAGTATAGTAATTTCATGCAGTAATGCTAGATTATATCTGATGTAGTAATGACATAAATCTAATTCCTATTGCAATATATTTGTCTTATAGGTCATGTTGTACCCGTATTTTATTTTTAGTTGTATACCATTCTTAACCATCATATTGTAACATATCTTCAGTTTCACACTAACCTTAGCCATCAGTGATCTGACTTGCGTGAGTTCCGATGTGTGAATGATAGGTGATGCGATCCGATTAACCAGATTGTACTTTGCTGTTTTCCTTAATAGTGTGTAAGTTTAAATCTAAACATCCTATTTCCGTGTTGTGGATTCAGCTGTGCACCAATAGGCTGCCGAGCTCCACCGTTGCCATAGAGACAGTGTCTCTTTAGGATTGGCCTATCGTAATTGAGGGGTGTGTGCAGACTCATGCCTATGTCTGTTGTATGTCACTATCGGTTGAATTATTTAGCTCGTATTTGAGCACTAGATCGATACATGAGTGCATATGAAAATCTATGAGCGTGTTAATAATAATGTAATGATACCATTATTCACAATATTACTGTCATACGTTAATATATTCAAAGTGGGAGGGTTTTTCCACTATTGTAGCTAAGGCGGGGTAATACTACTGTATAATATAGCGTCCATATGAAGAAGCCTATCAAACATGTAATAACGTCTCATATGTTGTAAAGTATTATAGTGTAGTTTCGTTTTCAGGATCAATTAGGGAGTTTCCCTTCCTAATGAGATGTGTTAGAATGTCAGCTAGTAGACATATGACAGGGAATGTAAGAGAGCTGACAGGCAACTACAATGGTTAAAAATTCAGAGAGAACACAGGTGCACAGGATCAATTAGGGAGTTTCCCTTCCTAATGAGATGTGTTAGAATGTCAGCTAGTATCGTCAGGATAAAGAATTAAATTCAAATCAATAGCCGAATGTGTACTCACATATTCCAAAAGCACACTTATGTGCTGGTAGTTGCAGGCTGTAGATTTGTACAGGTGTAACAGCTCACCCTCAATCAAAGGCAATTTCTTAATATTGGTAAACTGGAAGGACAATAAGAAGACATGCACTACATGTGCAGATCATCCAGGATGCAATTGTTCTAATAAGTTTCCACAAATTGGTACTCACATTTTGGGCGAGCACACCAATGTGCTAGTAGGAACGGCTGTCAATTTGTAGAGGTATGTCAGCTCACCTCTTGAACTCCCGGCTGAGGTCTGTATCCAAAGTGTGGCAACTCCACAAAGTAGTAGCAAGATGTTTAAGGCAGGTAGGATAGTAAGATGAATATGTCCACTCAGTATAGTAATAGAATAAAAACTCAGCTCTTACATTCCCTTTCATATGGAAACAACATTTCCTCCTCTATATCCCTTCATTGTACATAATATCTTTTCTAAGAACAAAACTGTGCTATATAGTATTATAATGGTATAGTATAGTAATTTCATGCAGTAATAGTAGATTGTGTCTGATCTAGTAATGACATAAATCTAATTCCTATTGGAATGTATTTGCCTTATCGTTATAGTATAGTAATTTCATGCAGTAATGCTAGATTATATCTGATGTAGTAATGACATAAATCTAATTCCTATTGCAATGTATTTGTCTTATAGGACATGTTGTACTCGTATTTTATTTTTAGTTGTATACCATTCTTAACCATCATATTGTAACATATCTTCAGTTTCACACTAACCTTAGCCATCAGTGATCTGACTTGTGTGAGTTCCGATGTGTGAATGATAGGTGATGCGATCCGATTAACCAGATTGTACTTTGCTGTTTTCCTTAATAGTGTGTAAGTTTAAATCTAAACGTCCTATTTCCGTGTTGTGGATTCAGCTGAGCACCAATAGGCTGCCGAGCTCCACCGTTGCCATAGAGACAGTGTCTAGATCGATACATGAGTGCATATGAAAATCTATGAACGTGTTAATAATAATGTAATGATACCATTATTTACAATATTACTGTCATACGTTAATATATTCAAAGTGGGAGGGTTTTTCCACTATTGTAGCTAAGGTGGGGTAATACTACTGTATAATTTAGCGTCCATATGAAGAAGCCTATCAAACATGTAATAACGTCTCATATGTTGTAAAGTATTATAGTGTAGTTTCGTTTTCAGGATCAATTAGGGAGTTTCCCTTCCTAATGAGATTTGTTAGAATGTCAGCTAGTAGACACATGACAGGGAATGTAAGAGAGCTGACAGGCAACCACAATGGTTAAAAATTCAGAGAGAACACAGGTGCCCATGATCAATTAGGGAGTTTTCTTTCCTAATGAGATGTGTTAGAATGTCAGCTAGTAGATATAAGGCAGAGTTAGGAGTAGGTTGTATTACCATATGCCTGAAGAAATGGTTGTTTAACCGAGAAACGCGTTGCATGTTAAAGAGGGTCACTGTGACCACCCTGGGTCCACTTTTTTAACACTACGGTGTTATTTTAAGAATTTTGTTTTTAAATAAAAATTGTTTTTATTCTATTACTATACTGTAACCCAGATATTGAAGAACTCCAGCAATTATTTATGCCAGTCTATAAACTGGGTTGTAGCTTATGTGAAGTCCTGATTAAAGTTTATGTAGCTTTATCCAAATCTAAGCAAAATACTTTTATTACTAGGAAGAATTTGAGATGTTCCTTTGAATTAGGTTGTGCTAATTGCATCTCCATTATTAAAGGGATAGTCAACACTAAAAATTTTATTGTTTAAAAATATAGATAATACCATTACTACCCATTCCCCAGCTTTGCACAACCAACATTGTTATATTTATATACTTTATAACATTTAAACCTCTAAATTTCTGCCTCTTTCTAAGCCACTACAGACAGCCTATTATCACATGCTTTTTGTATTTGCTTTTCACAACAGGAGACTGTTAGTTTGTGTGGGCCATATAGATGTGTTAATTCCCGTGGAGTTATTTAAGAGTCAGCACAATACAGCACTCATTGGCTAAAATGCAAGTCAATAGATAATAACTAAAAAGTCATGTGATCAAGGGACTGCCATAGGATGCTTAGATACAAGGTAATCACAGAGGTAAAAAGTATATTAATATAACTGTTGATTATGCGAAACTGGAGAAAGGGTAAAAAAAGGGGGTGTATCTATCTTTTAAAACAATAAAAATTCTATTGTAGACTGTCCCTTTATAAGCCCTTATATTTTACATCCCCATAATGGCCATAAATATTTAATTCAAGCTTATTATACCTGTGAGACCTGTTTTGTGGTTTATTTGATTAAATGCCCTTGTGGGCGTGTCTATGTGGGGGAGACCACTGGACACATCAGTGACCGTATAAATGAACATGAGTGCAAAATTTGGTGTAAATATATTATCTGCTCTAGTTGCATCTAATTTTTTTTTTTTTTTTTTTTTGCTGGACATCAAGTAAGTCAATTAAGTTTTTAAATTATTGAACAGGTCAAAGCACCAAGACGTGTTGTTAATAGGCATAGTACCTCAGGACTGGCATAAAGCAGATGTGTTGCCAGTTTTTAAAAATGGAAGTACTTGGCTCTGTTCTTTTTAATATTTTTATTAATGACTTGGTGGAAGGAATAAATATCAACATCTTTATTTTTGCAAATAAACATTTTGTAAGGTGATTAGGTCAGTGCAGGGTGTATTTTTTTGCAAGAGGATTTACAAAAATTGCTGGAATAGGCTTGTAAATGGCATATAAGATTTCATTTTGATAAATGTAAGGTTCTACATTTTGGAATTAAAAATATGCAGGCTTCCTATTATTTAAATGGGACTAGACAGCAAAACAGAGGAGGAAAGTGATTTAGGCATACTTATAGATAACAAGGTAAAAATTTGTGTGTAATGCAGCAGCTTCTAAGGCTAATGTGATACTAACATGTATTAATAGGTTTATAGATCCAAAGGAGGAAATTATAATTCTGTCACTATATAACTCCCTGTTAAGACCTCACCTTGAGTATGGAGTGCAGTTCTGGGGACCAATTTTAAAAAGGGACATTGCTGAGTTAAAAAAGTTCAGAGAAGGGCCTCAAAACTAATAAGGGGAATGGGGGAGTTAAACTATGAAGAGAGGTTAGCCAAACTGGGACTGTTTACCAAAAAAGCACTTGAGAGGATGATTACTTTATATAAATATATTCAAGGCCCAAATATAAAGTTGACAGGAGCTTAGTTTATTCCAAGACATTTATTTGTGACAAGTGGTCACAATTTAAGGCTACAAACTTATTTAATGTAAACATTTTTTCATGATAAGAGTAATCAAAGTTGTGGAACATCTTGCTAAGAAGGTAGTGACTACCAATACCTTAGAATAATTTAAAAAAATAACTTAGATACATTCCTGGCTTAAAACAGAATTCAGGGGTATGATTGCTTGTGTTTAATGGGTTTATTTTCTAATTGTTTAATCTACGTTCAGCTTTCAACTTCTTTATTGTAAATTTGATAGGATCTGTGTAGGTCGAACTCGATGGACATCTGTCTTCTTTCCACCTAATATACTATGTTACATACAACTGTGTGATTTAAGCAAACTATTAAAAAGCCATTTCTTTAAGGGAATAAAAAATATGTGTGCTCATATTATGTAATACTGATAATGATAGTAAGAATAGTTTAGCATCATTTATACCATAGTTATCCTATAACCATTCATCTTTAATCTCATTCTGCTAAAACTTTGTAGAATATAGAAGTTGTATTACCTGCACACATACAATTATCCTCAGGAGAAAGTCACAGTATGTGTACAGTTTATGTTCCCAGGCATACGTGGAATTTCGTCAATTCTGAAAAAAAAAAATTTCACATCTTGCTATTGTCTAGCGCATTTTGGAGACTAACAAAGTGCTTACATATTTAAAATGTGGTGTTGAGAACAATATTTTTTATCTGGACAATGTTGAGAGATTCATGCCAATGCAAGATAACAATTAACAGTATAATATTTCATTATATAGGTATAGGGTCTATACTATTTATTCATATGAATGGTGTAATCTCTAAATAATCTGTCAGGGTGCCAGGAATCAGACTGAGACGAGAAGTGCAAAAATAATCACACCTTTATTAATAGCAAAAAATAATAAAAAGTCAAATAATAAGCCAGGAGTCAAAGCCAGAGCTGGTAGTTGTAGGGTTACTTCTTTTGTTCCTTAGCTCTGCTCTGGCTGATAAGGGTGCGGCACACGTTTTCTTCAGGGCCCTGGGGTGACCATTGAAATCACACACACATGCAACTGAGTGTTTTCACAAAAGTCCCGTTTATTTGAAGAACACACAAAGAATTTTTAGTGATGTATACGTCATACATGAGGTCACAGGAAATATATAAAAAACGTAGTTAACTTCACATCTGCATAAGGGGCCCACAGGAAATAAGAATGTTGTTATAGCACATAACAGAATATGCCCATATCCATTTGTAGAGAGGAACTTATATTAGAACCATATGTTACAACTTATACAGAAAGAAACTTGTGGAATGCTGCTTTATAAACATTTGATACTAGATTTAAAGTTACCCTCAATATGCTTAATATGTGAGATTCAAATTACCCATATAACATAATATATATAATATATATATATACACACATATACACACATATATATATATATATATATATATATATATATATATATATATATATATACATATACATACATACACATACATACCCATCAGTAGTCAGACGAGCCGAGTCAGGAGCCAAAGCGAATAGTCAGACGAGTCGGAATCAGGAACAAGGAAAACAGCAGAGTCAGAAAAAAGCCAGGGATCAGGAACCAGGAAGGATGTCAGGCAGCCAGGTAAAACACAGGAGCTCTCACAAACAGGTCTGAGACAACACAAGGGCAAAGCGTACTAAACAGAGGCCCTTTAAATAATAAGTGATGACATCACAATTCTGAGACCGCATCCTGTCTCACATGAATGATGCACAACAGTCTGGCCATAAAAGGAAGTGCAGGCAATGAGCAGCATCCCCCACAATGCACAAAGACAGGAAGAAAGGTGAGTAAAATGGCTTCCAGCAGCACATGACAAACACAACAGGGAAAAAACCCTGACAGTACCCTCCCCTCAACGACCCCTCCCCCGTGGGAGGACAAAAGGCTTATTGGGGAAACGGGCATGGAAGGCATGGAGGGGGGCAGGAGCATGAACATCAGAGGAGGGAACCCAAGAGCGCTCCTCCGGACCAGAGCCCCTCCAGTGAACCAAATACTGTACACGGCCCCTGGACATACGAGAGTCAATAATGCTGCTGACCTCATACCCCTCATGGTTGTCAACAAGGATAGGACAGGGACGAGGCAACACAGTGGTAAACCGATTACAAACCAATGGTTTCAAGAGGGAGACATGAAAAACATTGGAGATGCTCATAGCAGGAGGAAGGTCAAGAGCGTAAACCACAGGATTAACCCGTCGGAGTATTCGAAAAGGACCAACATAATGGGGAGCCAATTTATTGGAAAGCACACAAAGGTTCAAGTTGCGGGAGGACAGCCAAACTCTCTCGCCAACCTGGTAGGAAGGTTGCGGGGAGACACCTACGATCATCCTGGAACTTTTGGCGCTGTATAGAACGATGAAGCCAATCCTTAATCTGCACCCACATGGAACAGAGTTGCAAGAGATGCTCCTCCAAAGCCGGAATACCCTGAGACATGAATGAATCGGGCAACAAGGATGGTTCAAACCCATAATTCGCCATGAACGGGGATAACGTGGAGGAAGCATTAATAGCACTATTACGTGCAAACTCTGCCCAAGGTAACAGTTCAGACCCATTATTGTGGTGATCTAGCAATGGAGGAACTGTTCCAGAGCTTGATTAGACCGTTCCGCAGCCCCATTGGATTGAGGGTGATATGCCAAGGAGAAGGAAAGCTGGATCCACATTTGAGCACAAAAGGAACACCAAAATCTGGAGACAAACTGGCTACCCTGGTCCGACACTATCTCCTTGGATAACCCATGTAAATGGAAGACCTCCCAGGCAAAAATTGAAGCAAGCTCCTGAGCGGTAGGCAGCTTCATCAAGGGAATGCAATGTGACATTTTAGAAAAACGGTCAACCACCATAAGGATAACAGTATTGCCATTGGAAACAGGGAGCTCGACAATGAAGTCCATGGAAAGATGTGTCCAAGGACGCTCACCATTAGCAATAGGTTGAAGAAGACCCACAGGAAGACGTCGAGGAGTCTTATTCTGTGCACAAACTGAGCTGGAGGCAACATACGCAGCAACATCAGAACAAAGACCTGGCCACCAGAATTGTCGAGTGACAGACCAAATCATTTGGTTCTTGCCTGGGTGACCTGCGGCTTTAGGATAGTGGTAAGTGTGCAAAAGTTTAGTTAGAAGATTTTCAGCAACAAAACACTTACCACTAGGTTTCTCAGGAGGTGAATTGGTTTGTGCAAACAGGATCTCCTCTCCCAAGGGAGAAGTCAAATTAGTACGTATGGTAGCCAAAATATGGTCAGGAGATATAACAGGAGTAGGTACAGACTCCTCCTTGGACAGAGGTGAAAATAGTCGAGAGAGGGCATCAGCCCTAACATTCTTGCTACCAGGTAGGTAGGAGACCACATAATTAAACCAAGACAAAAATAGCGCCCATCTGGCCTGTCGGGGTGACAAACGTTTTGCTTCAGATAGATAAGTTAAATTCTTGTGGTCAGTAAGAATGAGCACTGGCACGCTAGTACCCTCGAGAAGATGCCTCCATTCCTTAAGTGCCAAAATTATAGCCAATAATTCCCTGTCGCCAATTTCATAATTGCACTCTGCTGGAGATAATTTCCTAGAGAAGAAACCACACAGATGCAAAGAACCGTCAGGCGTAGGACGTTGAGACAAGAGGGCACCTACTCCAGTCTCAGAGGCATCAACCTCAAGAACGAAAGGTAGGACAGGGTTAGGATGAGCCAGAACTGGAGCTGCAGCAAAGGCAGTCTTAAGACTATCAAAGGCCTTAATGGCAGTAGGTGACCAATGGAGTGGATCATTCTCTTTACGGGTCATGTCTGTGATAGGTTTGACCAAGGAAGAAAAGTTTTTAATAAACTTTCTATAGTAATTGGCGAACCCCAAAAAACGTTGAATAGACCGAAGACCAACTGGGCGAGGCCACTGCAGAACTGCAGATAACTTGTCAGGATCCATGGAGAACCCTGACACAGAGATAACATAACCAAGGAAGGTTACTTGAGTCTGATGGAACTCACATTTCTCGAGTTTACAAAACAGGCCGTTCTCACGTAGTCTCTGAATTACCCGTGTAACATCAGAACGATGAGCCTCAAGTGTGGGTGAGTGTATGAGGATGTCGTCTAAGTACACCACAACACACTGTTGCAACATATCTCGTAGGACATCATTAATAAATTCCTAGAAAACAGCAGGAGCATTACATAGGCCAAAGGGCATTACAAGATACTCATAATGTCCGCTCCTGGTGTTAAATGCTGTTTTCCATTTGTGGCCCTCCTTAATCCTAACGAGATTGTACGCTCCTCTCAAATCAAGTTTAGTAAAGACTGTAGCTCCCTTGAGGCGGTCAAAGAGTTCCGTAATAAGCAGAATAGGGTAAGCATTCTTAATGTTAAGACGATTAAGACCCCTATAATCGATACATGGTCTTAACTCGCCACCCTTTTTCTTTACAAAGAAGATGCCAGCCCCTGCAGGAGAACAGCATTTGCGGATGATCCCCCGTGACAGAGCATCAGCAACATACTCCTCCATAGCACAATTCTCTGCAACAGACAGAGGGTACACCTGGCCCCAAGGAGGAATGGCTCCGGGTTGCAGGTCTATGGCACAATCATAAGACCGGTGAGGAGGCAATATACCGGCGCGCACCTTGTCAAACACGTCTAGGAACTCTCGGTACTCCTCTGGCAATTGAGATACCAAAGAAATGCACAAGACTTTAACTGGTTTCAGAAGACAAGTGGAAATACATTGCGGGGACCATGACTAAATTTCGGACCTGCACCAGTCGAGACTGGAATTGTGCTTTTGGAGCCAGGGATAACCCAGAACAACCGGAAAATGTGGAGAGTTTATCACCTGGAACTGGAGGGTTTCAAAATGGAGAACCCTAACAGCCATGGACAACAGAGCAGTTTCAAGTAACAAGTGCTGGCTGAAGGGGCCTGCCATCAATGGCCTCAATAGCAAGCGGAATGGACCAAGGCAAAACAGGAATGGAGTGCTTTGATACAAAAGCACTGTCAATGAAATAGCCCGCAGCACCGGAGTCAACAAGAGCCTGAGTGACTATGGAGGAGTCCACCCAGGAAAGAACAACTGTGACCAAAGGTTTCTCCTAAGTGGTTCCGGGGATGAGGATAAACCACCCAAGGTCTGCCCCCGACAGGACCTTAGGTGTGAGCGTTTCCCAGCCATGTAGGACAAGACTTCAAAAGGTGGCCCAGTAACCCACAATAGAGGCAGAGCCCCTCCCTCCTCCTAAATGCCCTCTCCGCCGTGGAGAGACGTGTGAATCCCAGCTGCATCGGCGCATCAGTACCTGGTAACTCGGGACCAAGAGGCATGGGTGGGAACGAACACGTAGCAGACAATGGAAGAGGAAGCTTCCGTAAGCACTCCTTTAAAGAGGGCCTCTCTCTGAGTCTGATGTCAATTAGGATCAAAAAAGACCAATGCCTCGAGATCCTCTGGTAAATCTCTAGCAGCAACTTCTTTGATCGCATCAGAAAGCCCATGATAGAAGGCGGCATTAAGGGCTTCATTGTTCCAACCTACCTCTGCGGCAAGCGTACGGAACTCAATAGCATACTGAGCAACAGATCTTGTACCTTGCTGAATGGACATGAGTCATTTAGCAGCAGAGAAGGAACGAGCCGGAACATCAAATACCCTTCGAAAGGAGGCCACAAATTCAGGGTAATTTGAAATCACAGGTTTATTAGTCTCCCACAAGGGATTAGCCCAGGCAAGAGCTGTGTCAGAGTGTAACTAGATGAGAAATCCCACCTTAGCTCTGTCAGAGGGAAACACCTGAGGTAACATCTCAAAGTAAATGCCCACCTTGTTCAAAAACCCTCTGCACTGAATAGGATCACCTCCATATCGCCGAGGTAGAGGTGCAGAACCGGACATGCTCCTGGTAAGCATAGGTGCAGCAGCGGAAACAGGAACAGCCATAACTTGCTGGACACTTTGCTCCAAATGTGCAGTGCGAGTCAGCAGGGTTTGCAGGGCTAGTGCAAATTGATCCAAGCGGTGATCCTGTTCATCCATCCTGGAAATGATGGCAGGTAAAGGTGGATTATTAGCACCATCAGGATTCATGGCCCTTGCGTAATGTCAGGGTGCCAGGAATCAGACTGAGACGAGAAGTGCAAAAATAATCACACCTTTATTAATAGCAAAAAATAATAAAAAGTCCACAAGTCAAATAATAAGCCAGGAGTCAAAACCAGAGCTGGTAGTCAGACGAGCCGAGTCAGGAGCCAAAGCGAATAGTCAGACGAGCCGGAATCAGGAACAAGGAAAACAGCAGAGTCAGGAACAAGCCAGGGATCATGAACCAGGAAGGACGTCAGGCAGCCAGGTGAAACACAGGAGCTCTCACAAACAGCTCTGAGACAACGCAAGGGCAAAGCATACTGAACAGAGGCCCTTTAAATAATAAGTGATGACATCACAATTCTGAGACTGCATCCAGTCTCACATGGATGATGCACAACAGTGTGGCCATAAAAGGAAGTGCAGGCAATGAGCAGCATCCCCCACAATGCACCAAGACAGGAAGAGAGGTGAGTAAAATGGCTGCCAGCAGCACATGGCAAACACAACAGGGAAAAAACCCTGACATAATCTCACAGTTAATAAGGGCTTCCAGGCTTCATCTAAAAGAAATAACCTTGGTATCTGGTACTCTTCTGCATCTTCTCTGTCCGACAAGTTGTGCCCTTTGCTAGAGCTCACAATAGTGAAACCACAATGTTTATTATGTCACTGCTTTCCATAGATTACATAACTGAATTGTTACATTGATTACAGTGCTTCTAAGTAGACTGCTTCTTATACCAGAGGCAGTAGTTTATGACATGAAGGTGTAAAACATTTGAAAACATATGAGATGACCATCAGATTAGCTTAAATAGTCAAATGATGGATAGTGAATTCTGATTATTGTGCAGAATGGCTATCAATTTCACAGTTGTTTATAGGATAAAGAGAATGCCTGAGGATGTAGAGTCATGTGTGTACATAGTTGGATGAAATTACAATCTGATGGTTAGAAATTTTACAAATGGGGGCAATTGCCTCTTATTTATTAAACTAGAAACTTAAATGACAATGTTTATAATTGGATTTGAGACATATGTTTATAATTGATAAAAAATTAAATACAATAACCTCATCTTAAAATCAAATACCTAGATTACGAGTTGTGCGTTCATCTTTTAATGCTGAAAAAATGGTAATTTCAGCATTAAAACAGCACTGCAGCCATTACAAGTCTTGTCGGTATAGCTGTACCGCAAGCCTTTTAGCCTGTAACGCAAAGTTAGTCCCGCACTTGAAAAAATTACGTTTTTTCATAAGACTTCCATAGCGCAGACATTACGAGTTTTGTGGTGAGGCTAAAAAGCTTGCATTACAGCCTATACCGACAAGATCCGTTTCTCAATCTAAAAGCAGTAGTTTATGCTACAAAACTGTTACATAAAACTCATAACTAAAATGTTACAAAGTAAACTAACACCCATAAACTATTTATTAACTCCTAAAACAAGGCCCTCCCGCATTGCAAACACTAAATTAAATTTATTAACCCCTAATCTGCCACTCCCAACATTGCCACCACTATTAAAAATTATTAACTCCGACTATTAGTGATATTGTAGCTAGCTTAGGTTTTATTTCACAGGTAAGTATGTATTTAGTTTTAAATAGGTATTATTTAGTTAATAATTGTAAATTTAATGTAGCTCTAGTTTAATTATGTTTTAATTTAAGGGGTGTTAGGTTTAGGGTTACGTTAGGTTTAGGTTTAGGGGTTAATAGGTTTATTAAGGTCTAAACCCCCTATTCCGTCCTCCAAACTGTCATAGCTTATCTAAATAAATAAGACAACACACACCATTGTTGGGAGAAAAAGACCGGTCACGGTCCACGTTTATTAAATAAACGCTTTAACTAGTGCCTAAGTGTTACTCTAATTACGCTTAGGCACTTAATCAACCTATCATCAAACCTTGGCAACAAGTTCGTAATAAATCATTGTTGGCAGCATCTCTCCCTATCCTAGCCCCTACTAGCAGATGGTCAAGGCCCCTTTCGATACCTGCAGCGTGCCACCCGGCTGACACGCCCAATGGCACTCAGAGAGAGTTGTGATGTTGAGAGATCTTCGGCCCACATTTGCGAGGGAGGGGACCTCCAGACCGGCGCCTGGCGGGCAGAACCCCTCCCTTATCTCTGGACCGTCACTCTTCTCTCTTTGTGCCCGCTCCCCAGGGCATTGACCACCCGCCTGCTGAGGCATATCCAACCAACCCGGTAAGGCGACCCCTGTCCACAGAATCGTACAACCCAACAGCCAGGGGTGGATGGCTATATTAAAGACTCGGTCTTACTGCAGGCTAGCTCAATTAAACCTACCCCTGCCGAGTCGGCTTACCCTACTCAGCCGCTTCTTTGCCGCCAGTCTCTTCTTCCATGGGATGGGTGGGCAGGAAAACCTTCTCCTTGAAGTCTGGAAACCGAAAGGGGCTGAAATCACTGCTGTAGGACCCTATAAAGGTAAGAACAGACACGGCCTCTCCAAATGCAACATTGTAACAAACATGGCTTTAGCATTTCTCCAGACTTCAAGTTGGTAATCCCTAATGTTGTTACTGGCCCACTAGAGGGCTCTCCACTATCATAAGGTCTAAACCCCCTATTCCGTCCTTCAAACTGTCATAGCTTATCTAAATAAATAAGACAACACACACCATTGTTGGGAGAAAAAGACCGGTCATGGTCCTAAGCGTTACTCTAATTACGCTTAGGCACTTAATCAACCTATCATCAAAACTTGGCAACAAGTTCGTAATAAATCATCGTTGGCGGCATCTCTCCCTATCCTAGCCCCTACTAGCAGATGGTCAAGGCCCCTTTCGATACCTGCAGCGTGCCACCCGGCTGACACGCCCAATGGCACTCAGAGAGAGTTGTGATGTTGAGAGATCTTCGGCCCACATTCACGAGGGAGGGGACCCCCAGACCGGCGCCTGGCGGGCAGAACCCCTCCCTTATCTCTGGACCATCACTCTTCTCTCTTTGTGCCCGCTCCCCAGGGCATTGACCACCCACCACAAGAGCCAGGCGAACTCTTGCCGCCAAAAACAAAACCAACAGGCACCTATTAATTAACCAAAACCATAAACAGTAACAATATTAACTTAACAGTAACGATAATAAATAACAGCAATAACAACCACATTTTTTAACTTTACGAAATAACCCTCAATAGGGCTCCCCTGATGTCCTTTAGAAAAATGTCCAGCCCAACGTCCGTCAGGTGGACCCCATCTGGCCTAAATAGGTCCTTTTTGTCGGCCGTGATAGTTTCGTGCCTAACCACGAAACCCCCCAAGCCCGTGACCGTCCTTCCCATCTCCCTATTCACCTTTTTGCGCACGTTATACGTGGCCTTCTGGGTGACAATGTGTCTCCAATGCAGTCTTGCAACCACATTCGACCACCCCACAGTCACCTCCTTCACCCAAGTGTGCACCCAATGCACATCCGCTGACATTCTTTTTATCAGGTCCAATGCGGGCAGTGCCCCAAAATCATTTCCCCCGAGGTGCAGCACTAAAATATTAGGCCGCCCCCACCTCCTGTGCGCCTCCTGCAAGAGCGCCAGCAAATCAGCCCACAACAATCCCCTGCGCCCTAACCACCGGAAGCTTGCCTTGGACGTTGGGAATCCAAGTTGCTGTCCCTCCGGCGACTGCAGCGCCCTGATGTGAGCCCAGTGGACGTATGAATGCCCAACAATCCACACGCGAATTGGCGGGGCTTTCTCAATTACAACACCTGGTAAAACAGAGTACACCGTCATGAATTACCCCCCAAATTGGACCACAATTCAACCCCAGCAACCAGAAATTCCCAGCCCCCCAAACTGCTACTTAATTCTGCCCCTTAGTTTGTCTAATGTATGTTTTATATTGCGTAGACTTCCATCTACCGAGACGTTTAATCTCAGCTGCTGGGAGGCACTTCTGTGCCGCGCTAGTCGCTGCGCCTATTCTAAATGAATGCGGTGCAATCCTTTTAGGGTCCAACCCCGTTTTCTCGGCCACCTTGGTGAGCACCCTACGGAATTGGAACGCAGACAATGCTGACCCATCCTCATGTATGAAGAACAGCTCACCTCCCGCCGGTCGTGCAGACAGGTACCGTTCAATGCAACTGACCAGACAACTGTCCACACAATCCTGCTTAGTAAGTGGCAACCACGTCCCTCTACCTTCTTGGTCAGTTTTGGACCTTGGCACGAATAATAGAAGACCCCCGTCTGTCACACGTACGTGTTCAAACCGCACTCCTCCTGAGACTTTCACCTTAGCAGATGCCACGAGCTCACCCACTCTGAGAGCTCCTGCAAATGCCACTGCGAAGGCAGCCCTAAACAGCAGACTTTCATATTCCAACTTGCACACCAAAGCCACGCTCGAGGCTAACCGCCTCAGCCTGTCCTGGGTTATTGGCTCCATCCGGTCCTTCAGCCGGGGTGCCACCCTTCCCCACCCTTTCAACACCTTCCTGACCAGGAAGGCCCCAGAGTGGTCTGCGTGACCCAGCGCTTTGTTAAAAAATGCAACAGCCGACAGTCTTCCTGCCGCACCTGCTCTACTGACCCCGTCACGCCTCAGCTGTGCCAACCAGTCTAAAATATGCACCTTATCGGCCTTTGTACCTGCACGCCCCTTTGTAGACAGAAAGCTTCCCAGCTGTTCCAGTGGCTCCTGTATGCCGACCACGTCCTGGGCCTGATGCCTTAATTAACGGTAAGATGGTTGCCCAATCTTCAACAACTGCCAAAGAGAAATTGGGCATGTTAGACCCTCAGCCGCCGCCATGGGAGCTGCTTCCCTAAACTGCCCCCATTTAAATCGAGAGAGTGCATCAGCTATAACGTTATGCACTCCCGGGACGTGTTTGGCGGTGAAGTGTATGTTACACTGCAAGCAGCGCAACACCAAGTGCCTCAAGTAGCACACGACTGCTGGTGAGGACGCCGACAACCTGTTAATGGCGTACACCACACTCATGTTGTCTGTCCAGAACACCACCGAACGATTGGCTAACCTATCTCCCCAAATTTCAATAGCTACAACGATGGGGAATAGTTCTAACAAAGTCAGATTTTTAACGTAACCTGACGTCACCCACTCCCGTGGCCATGGAGCCGCGCTCCACTCCCCATCCAAATATGCCCCATAACCAAAACCGCCCGCTGCATCCGTAAACAGGTTCAGCAAATGGTTAGGTACCGGTTGGGCGTCTCCATAAGCACACACCGTTAAAGCTCTGAAGGAAATGATCCCAAACCGCCAGATCTTCCCTCACCTCAGATGTGATGCATACCCATTTGGAGTGGCCAGTCGGACTCCTCAAGAGGCCCTCCAAACGACGGTTAAAAACTCGTCCCATAGGTATAACCCGCCCGGCAAAATTCAGCAAACCCAGTAAGGACTGGACATCCCTGACCCTACTGCTGACTGCCCGTACCGCCGCCAACATACGCGTCACCTTCTCCAATGGTAACCTGCATATCCGCATCACCGTGTCAATTTCAATTTCCAAGAATGTGAGACACGTGCACGGGCCCTGCGTTTTATCGTCCGCAAGCGGGACGCCAAAACGCCTCATCATATCCTGCATAATGCCCATGAGCTGTTCACACTCTGTTGAACCTGCTCTCCCTACCAATAAGAAATCATCAAGGTAGTGGGCCAATGCTCCCCCCCCCTGAAGCCTTGAATACCACCCAGTGGAGGAAAGAGCTGAAGCATTCGAACAACAAGCAGGAAAGGGAGCACCCCATTGGCAAGCAATGGTCCACATAATATGCCCCCTCAAACTTCATGCCCATCAGTCTGAAAGCCGAGGGGTGCAAGGGCAGCAATCGGAATGCTGACTCTATGTCCAGCTTGGCTAACAGTGCCCCTGGACCGCATGCCCTAACCACATCCAGCGCCTTATCAAATGGCTGATAATGTACCAAACTCATCTCGGGGTCAATGGCGTCATTGACCGAACTCCCTTTAGGGAAGGACAGGTGATGTATCAACCTGAACTTCCCCTCCTCCTTTTTTGGTACGACCCCCAATGGCGAGATCACCAGATCTCTCAATGGGCAATCCGTGAATGGGCCAGATACCCTGCCCAATGCTACCTCCTTAGCCAACTTTTCCCTCACAACATGTGAACTCGTAGGCTGTTTTCAGGTTTCTGTGCACTGCAGAACCCCTAACCGTCCCTGTAATTGGAATGTGAAAACCCCCCTCTAACCCAGACCTAAGCAATTCTGCTGCTTCACGGTCAGGGTAGTTATCCAGCCATATTTGCATGGCCGGTAACTTAAGCAGGGTTGGTGCCCTTAACCGCAATTTCCGGCTTAGGGGCTGGCTTGATCTGTCCCTGCTCTCTCCTCTTTCCACACTCAAGTCCTGGGTGTGGTCCCGCGCAGAATTTACAGATGTGCCGAAAGGAGCAATTACTCCCCCTGTCACACTGCTTGTCTTGGAACTTCCAGCATTCCCTACCTCTTCTGCCAGGCCATACCCCCTGACGTTGCTGCGCCTGCCGTGCCACCACCGGGGAGGGGGAACCTCCCTCCAACCCCAGTTTAGACCACAGGTGCATATCCTGTGTGCCAAAATGCAGCAAGGGGTTACCAACCATCTTCCTCCTGAAGGCCATGTCATACTCCCGCCATGCGCCCTCCTTAAATCTCGTGTGTATATCCTCCACTGTTTCCTGGTATTTAAACAGGTTGTGTCCCTGTAAGGGCCAACTGTCTACATAGCACGCGGCTAAGACACGGAAGCATTTAAGCCATTCCTCATATGTCTCCGCTCTACGCACCCTCTTAGGGCCAGAGCCGTCGGCCGCCCTTTCCTTCGCCCTATAAGCATCCAGGGAGAGGTCAAATACATTAATGTATTTACCCTCCTGAATCTTCTTTACGACTTTCTGTTTCAGATGTCCGTAAAGTGAGTGAACTAAACAGGGGTAAGTGTCCCCTTGCGCCGCCACCTTACGGGGCACAGGGCCCACGGGGGGCATAGTGCCCCCGGTCCCTGTGCCCCTTGAGCCTCCATTGCATGGCCTTTGGCTTCAGCCCTGTCCTTAGCCTGCGCAGACGCCATCTTTTTTATCCATCTGAACATTCTGCGCTGCCCCTTCCCTACTAGGCCTAGATCCTCCCCGCTGTCAGACCCAGACCCACTTGTGGAAGACCCTGTGTCAGTGTGCATAATGTCAGGTACATTGCACTCACCTTCTCCTGGCATCTCAGCTCCTGTTGGCTCCTGCAGCGGTGCTCTCGGTTGGCTGTTGCTGGGCCCTGCCACCACCAAGGCACTGTTTGATCCTGACTCCATACGTGCTGCCGACTGTTCCGGCACCTGCGGGGACAAAATAACTTGGGGAGTACTCCGTTCAACAGGAGGTGTATCAACAGAATCACCCCTCCTTTCCCCCCCTTGACACTCACCCCCGTGCATGCCCAAAGCTCTAGCCACAGCACTCCTAACAGTCTGTTCCTGCACCGCCCCCTCCTGGGCGTGAACACTGAACCCAGACAGGGGCCTAGCGCCATGAACCGCCCGCCTGTCATGCTACCTGCCAACCTCTCTCATATGCTCGACAGCCGCAACCTGGCTTGCCTGCTGATAACCATGCGTTATCCCCGCATGGGCCCACCCCCCATGCTGGCCATACCTGTCTCGGGAACCATGTGGCGGATCTAACCTGTAAGTTTGTCTTCCTTCTCTCTCGCTAGACCATGTCTGCCCACTCATCACACCTTCATTCCTCCTGGCCCCCATATGTCCCTCATCTGCAAACATTCCCCTATGTTCTCTGTATGTGCTCCGCTCACTCGCCGTGGCAAACACCTGGGGCCTTCTTCCCCCACTTTCATACAATTGTGCCTGCGCCTGTGCGCTTGTGCCTGGCCTCACATCCGCACTAATCATCACCTCAGAGCCCATCCGCCACTGACTGCGATTCACCTCTGCTTGCGCATGCGCACCAGCCCCTGGCCTATCGGTCAGCCTCACATCCTCACCACACAACTGCCGCGCCCTGCTCGGGCCCGCCACCTCTACTGCGCGAGGTAAGTGCCCCCTCTCACACACTGTGGGCTCCCTTGCTGCCCCTCCCGTGACCGGTAGTCTCCCCAAGTTATCTGTGGAACTCCGGTCGTGTGAGGGTGTCTCCTCCGGCTCCTTCCTGCTCCCAAGATGGCGGCCGCTACTTTCCTCCTCCTCCCCAGATGAAATCTCGGAGGAGGAGTTCTTGCATGAGCTGCCATCAGAGGGAGCCATTACCACTGCGCACTCTGCACTGACTGTGTTAGGCCTCACGGTCCCTACCTCACCACCGGCTGCCACAGAGGCCCCCCGAGCCCTGCGCTTGGCCTGATAAGGATTGCGCTAGGGCTAGGACTGCCACCATGGCCTCTGGCGACAAGGCCGCAAACTGCGCCCCAATGCCCGGCCCTAAGAGGCCCTGCCTACACTGCGAGGCCTCGCTGCCACTGCTGGGCCCACCCGGAGCCTCCCTGTCTGCTTCCCCTGACCTCTGGGCTTGCGATCCCCCAACGGGTGCTCCCTCTAGGGTCCTCTCACCCTGGGACTTACAACTAGGGCCTCCTTCCCCCAACCCCATCCCAATCTTCCCGTTCCCCTTATTGAAACACCTGGCTGGTGGGGACTTTTGAGGTGTGGGGGTACCAGATCCTCAGGCTCAGGTTCTTGTCTTTGCTTTGCAGGTCCCTTCTTCCTGGCAGATAGCTCCACCACCTCCCTGTAACACTTGGGAGGCACAGTTTTTCTCCTAGATCTCTCCATGCTTCACTCCTTTGCAGCAAACTTCAGAAAAACCTTCTCCTTGAAGTCTGGAAACCGAAAGAGGCTGGAATCACTGCTGCAGGACCCTATAAAGGTAAGAACAGACACCGCCTCTCCAAATGCAACATTGTAACAAACATGGCTTAGGGGTGTTTAGACGTAGGGTTTATGTTAGGGTGTTAAATTTAAACGTATCATTTTTTTCCCCAATAGACATCAATGGGGCTGCGTTACGGAGCTTTTCATTCTGTGATCGAAGGTGTTAGGTTTTATCTGACACCTTCTCCCCATTGATGTCTATGAGGAAAGCGTGCAGGAGCACGTCAAAACAGCGCTTGTATTTTGTGCGGTATGGAGCTCAACTCAACTATATCGCACGCACAAGCCGGCTGTTTCAAAACTTGTAATGGCTGCGCTATAGGGGTTGAAATAATGCAACTTTTGTTGTGTTTGTTAAATTCCCTATAACTTGTAATCTACCTGATAGTTAATACCGAAATGCATGATATAGAATCAAACTATAGAATCATCACAGGAACACTTATGAGGTAAGACAAAAAAAATTGACTTAGTTCAATGGTTTTAATATATATGTTTCACAAATGAAAACAATTTCTCTTCACTATCATATTTCATGCAAATTAGATCCAATACTGTTATATTTAAAGACCAACTTGACCAAAGTTTATTTGAAAAAGACTTTTGGGCACAAATTGAGTCTTATAATACATTATTCATAACGTTGCTTTCACATATCTCTTCTGTTTACAAGTGCCAGTGGCTAAAAAAAGTTAATTGACAGATACCTAAATTGCTTATTTAAAAAGCCCACAAGTGACACTGCATAGAAATGTCATGATCTTGCTTGGGTAAAGCAAATGTAAAACATACAGAGATTAGTTTACTGTATTTGCATATTCTTTGATCAACAGCACCTGTGAATTAATGTTAGCAATGGCCTAAATAAATAATATTCCTAAGGAGAAAGAATCAGAGAAAACAAACTAACAAAAAAAAAAAAAATGTGCTTCTTTGCTTTTCAATTGTCAGGAATAGAGTGACCTTTGCAGTACAATGTCTTTTAGCAACACTTATGTACACTGTGTTCATTCCTCTCATTTTTTTCTTATACAAATGCAGAATTAACACATAAACAAGCAACTTGAAATGGCCCTTAAAACCATTATCATCATGCTTACTTTTTCAGTTGCAGATGTAAAGAGAGGCAAATATCTTTAACCAAGATACCAGGATTGCACAGTGTTGATAAAAAAAATGCAACACTTAGTTGTATACATTAGTGCAGATTTAGTATTATGTCTATCTATCTATCTATCTATCTATCTATCTATCTATCTATCTATCATCTATCTATATATCTGTCTGTCTGTCTATTTGCCTGTTTGTCTATCTATATATATATCTCTCTGTATGCCTTTCTTCTATCAATATATCTGTCTACCTCTTTTATCTAACTGTCTATCTGTTTGTGTTGGTCTGCCTATATATCAATTTATGTATCAGCTATATATGTATCTATACATAATCTAGCAAAATGTATGTTTGCATAAAAACAACAGTAAGAGTCAAGAGTCAAGATGTAAGTGTTAATAGAGAGAAAATGTGACTGGAAAACATGCCTACTGATGGATCTGATTAAAATCAAAATGGGATAGAGATTAAAGGGATATGAAACCCTAAATGTAGTCACCAATCAGCAAGCGCTACCCAGGTGCTGAACAAAAAATGGGCCCGCTGCTAAACTTACATTCTTGCTTTTCTGAATAAAGATACAAAGAGAAGGAGGACAAATTGATGACAAGAGTAAATTAGAAAGTTCCTTAAAATTGCATGGTCTATCTGAATCATAAAAGAAATAAATTGGGTTTCATATCCCTTTAATGTGGGTCATAGAGATGCATGATTAGTTAGAACATACTTTAAGAGCTTAATGTTGATCTTTTCTGACTCTTTTTTTTAGAAAGCTATAAAAGGTACAATGAATAGTCAAACACATTCTAATATTAAAAAGAGTAAAAAACTAAGATTATGATGGAAAATGCAGGGAGGGAAAATGTCAGAAGCAGAATTCTCGCAAATGAATATAAAATAATACATTGGGCATAAACAAAACACATGATTGCTCTGTTACTGAATACGACATGTTCTACACAATGGTTTGACATAGAAGAAAACCTGAAGAAAAAAAGAGCATATATATATATATATATAGATACTAATATAGATTACCATATAGTGTAATTGCAATCTGAAAAAAGGGGTGATAAAGACTTCCAAAACACATTTAGGCCAGGTTTATAGTTGCTGATATTCAGTAGTTGTAAAACAGAAAAATATTGCTTCACAAAATCATGCGTCAGCGTTAGTTTAACACACAGTTTACTTTCTTTTGCACTACATTTTACCAACTCATGGAAAATTCGGCAGGTGATAAACGTAAAACGGACCTTTTCAACAAGTTTACTAGTATTGATCACTCCGTGGGTATTGGGCATGGTAGAAATTTACATGTATAACCATATGTGAAATCTCGCACATCTAACAAGATCTATAGGAAATGAGAAATACAAATAAATTAAAACTGCAACATCTAGATGTGTTTAATAATTACATTTTTGAAATGTTTAATTTAATTTAATACTTGCATTGTAATTTACAGTACTTTCATCTTTGTAAATAGAATTTCTATCAGCAATCAAGTCATGATCAGGATTTAACCATTTTCTATTCTGTCTTGTTTGTTGGCAATCAAGATCTTTTGCACAATAAAATCAAAAGCCCCAGGGGAAATTACAAGTGACACTCTAAATAACTTTTTCACTTGCGCACTAAACTGTGCTCATATTTAAAAATGTATCAGGCTGGGTTAGCACGCATATCCCAAGTTGAAAGTAAAAAATTAGCATGCAACATGAAGTCTTTTATAAATACTTTAACTTCCAACATTCTTCACATAGAAGGAAATGTTATTTTTATATATATTTATGAATATTTTATTATAATACCTATATATATACATCTGGGGTTGCTGTGTTCCTTGTTCAGAGAGGAATTGCCTGGTATTTTGGTTATTTTGGATATATAACTATTTTGGATAGTTATAGATATAGATAGATATAGATAGTTATAAATATAGATAGATATATACTGTTTATACAGATATACAGTATATAGAAATATCTATTTTAAAATAAAAACAAAATATATGCTTGCCTGATAAATGTATTTATTTCCGGATATGATGAGTCCACGGCTTGAGTAATTAATGTTGGCAATATCACTCCTGGCCAGCAGGAGGAGGCAAATAGCACCACAGTTAAACTGCTAAGCATCACTCCCTTACCCACAACCCCCAGTCATTCGACCAAAGGGAAATGGAGAAAAAGGAGTAACACAAGGTGTAGAGGTGCCTGAGGTTATAGTCAAAAGAAAAACTGTCTTAAATAAAGGGTGGGGCCATGGACTCACCATATCCATAAAGAAATACATTTATCAGGTGTCATGGTTCAGCCTGGAATTGAACTTGGGACCTGTCTCTATTTCAGCTGCTGTTCTTTTCCCAACCTGTTGTTTTCAAAACTCTGTTTCCTAAGGACTGACTCAGGGACTTTTGCTTGCTTGTTTCCTGATACTACAAAGTTCAAATTGCAGTCTATGCAAATATCCTGTTTGTTTCTACAAAGTTCCAAATTGCAGTCTATGCAAATATGCTGTTTGTTTCTACAAAGTTCCAAATTGTAGAAACAAACAGGATATTTGCATAGACTGCAAAGTTCCAAATTGCAGTCTATGCATGTATCCTGTTTGTTTCTACAAAGTTCCAATTTGCAGTTTATGCAAGTATCCTCTTTGTTTCTACAAAGTTCCAATTTGCAGTTTATGCAAGTTTCCTGTTTGTTTCTACAAGGTAATAGAAGAGGAGTAAGAGTACTGGCACTAGTTAAGTAAATACAGGAATATAAGGAACTAGTGAATGTTCCGGTGCTTGCCACCAATATATATATATATATATATATATATATATATATATATATATATATATATATATATATATATATATATATATATGTTGCGACTAACAACATACTACATGCCAGTAGCCCATCAACCATCCGTAGCCTACCGTATGGTGAATATCTAAGACTAAGAAGGAACAGTTCTAGCATCGACGCTTTTAAAGAAGCAGCAGGTGAACTAAGAACAAGACTTTTGGAACGTGGCTATACCAAAAAGTCATTAGCAAGGGCCTATCAAAAAGAACTTTCAAAAGATAGATCAGACCTGCTCAGACCAAAAAAGGCCACATCACCTGATACAAACATAACAACTTATAACAGTCAAAGTGATGAAGTAACAGCGATAATAAACACTGGCACATTCTAAAAAGTGATGACAAACTTAACATGTTGTTACCAACTAATCCGTCTTTTACTTTTAGACGTGCTAACAACTTAAATGACCATCTCACTAATAGTAACTTCAATAGAAATTGACACAAGAAACCCATTCACCAAGGCTCGGTACCTTGTGGGCATTGTAACATCTGCCAATATATGGTGACAAAAGATACCATAGTAGACAGATTTGGCAAAACTTGGCAAATTAAGAGCCACATAAATTGTCAAAGCGAGAATGTCATTTATTGTCTATCATGTTCATGTGACATAATTTACACAGGTATGACTACCCGCAAGTTGAACATTAGAATGACAGAACATCTTAGTAACATCCGCAACGCACAGAAAGACCTAGAAAAGGGCAAACAAATAACTAGCGTGGCTAAACATTTCTTACAATCCCACTCAGGTAAAACTGTCTCTTTCAAATGTTGGGGTATGGAGCAAATTTAACTTGGAATCAGAGGGGGTAACTGCGAAAAAATCCTACTACAAAAAGAAACAGGTTGGATTTTTAGACTAAATACAATTATACCCAATGGAATGAATGAGGCTAATAACTTTTGGGTGTTTCTTTAAAAATTAAGCTTACTGGAAATTTCAAAAATTCCATATGACTTTTGTCATACTTCATCACATGACTGAGTATGTATATGTGCTAGTATATATATGTATACACATCTGAATGTATATGTTTCTCTAACACACTCAGGAATAAGTACTATGAATCATATAACTACAACATATGATACAAATGGTATCCATCCATCAAACTATTTTATTGTATTCTATGAATTACTCTATTCTTCCGTGACAATAAAGAAATACTTATATAATGCGGTTAATGATCTATACCTAAATTTGACCCAACTAGCGACCTCTCCATCATATTTGATATCCATAGGTATTACCTGAACTTCTTCAGAAACAAGAACCTTGAATAAGAAAGAGAGTGGGACCCCAAAAATAATAGGTATACATTAATCGTAGAATAACATATAAGCTTTTTTCAATAACAAATGTTAGGTGTAAAGTGGCCGCCCATAGCACTTCACATACCTTTAATCAATTCCTTTCCTTGTCCCACTAATGTTCAGCGTAACTAACATATAAATAAATTATGACATTAAATTTTTCTTATTTGGTTTGAGTAGAGAAAAGTGTATGGTATGAGAACATACTAGCCTAATACTACAGGATACTAATATGTGTTTTCACACTAAGACAGTATAAAGAACGTAGTTAAGGGCTATGCATTGTTAGGAATACTAAGCATTTTAGTTGCCAAGTGATATTTCACATTAGAAGTATAGTCTGTATTTACTACCTATATCTTAGATACTTACGATAAGCATAGATACTGAATCAATATGAGAGAGTTTCACAATGTAGAAATGAGTGGTATTTTGTTTTAATCCTAAAGAGACCATTATACCTAGGTGGAAACTGTTTACTTAAAATCGGATAATATCGAAATATAAGTTCCTATAAAATGATATTAACAAAGTGTAATATATGAATCGTAATATCACTAGGGTAACTTATTGCCCATGTATATACAATAAACATTGTGCTCAGACTATACCAACAGTAGTTCCCAATCATGAGCAACATGGAGATATAATTACATATAAACCTACATAATCCTAATATAAGTTCTTTTTGTACAGGAGTAACATTCAGTCACTACACTTATGATTGTTACGGTATACAATGACTCATATTTGAACGAATTAGGTATCAAAATGTTTTAATATAAACAACGGAACATTACGTGATATTTAGACACAAAGACGATTGTCTGATTGGACTGCGCCTAGCATGTGGGTGTGTCACAAGGGACCAATAGAAATTGCCCAATTCCGTGTTGCTCATAAATGAACCGACGAAACTATTCATCTAGATAATATAAAGTATCAATGCCCCACATTACAATCACATCTTATGTAAGAGATAAGACCTATACTTTACACGGTAAATCAGATTTACAGCATTAAAACTTACAGAAATTATATGTTAAACTAACCAATACATATATATGTGCTGAAACTATTGACGTATAACAGGAAAGTGAAGGAACTGATCTAATAACACTCGGTACTTAAGACTGCATTAGTATTAACATTAATATATGTTTATATGAATGATGTTATACAAGTGTATGCCACAATCCCGTAAGTGACAGGGATTGGATTAGAAGTAGGAGTGTTTTTACATAGATCGCTGATTGGCTTCATGATTAAGGTCAGTGCTATTTAAAGGGGTGGCACCCGGGCCTCGGTTTGTCCATAGCATTGAGAAAGGCTGATAGCACAGCCGAAACTAGTTTGCTGCTTATTATTGTGCACTTAGCTGCATATTTGTGGTTGTTGTTTTTTAACTTTCTAGTCCATTTGTCCCTGTCACCTGAAGCCGAGGGAGCTGCTATCGGCCAGGAAACAGGGGGACAATTGAGACTTAGTTTTAAATAATTTTGGTACACTGTGGTATTTAGGCCGGTATTTTTAATTTACTTATTAAAGTCTCGCTTTTTAACTTACATTCTACTCACGCTTAACAGGAATGAGTGCTTACTTTAATCACCAGCCTTACTGAGGTTCCCTTACCTCTTCCCTCCCTATATATGTTTCTACAAAGTACCAGTTTGCAGTTTATGCAAGTTTCCTTAAAGTACCAGTTTGCAGTTTATGCAAGTTTCCAGTTTGTTACAACTGTGTCCAGTCTACAGCATATGCAAGTATCCTGCGTGTTATTACAAGGCAGTGCATTCCTGCGTGTTATTACACAGTTCCAGTCTTCAGCATATGCAAGTATCCTGTCTGTTATACAAACTCTGCTTCCCTGCCTGATACTACACAGTTCCAGTTCTACAGCATATGCAAGTATCCTGCTTGTTATTACAAAACCCTGCTTTCCTGTGTGTTATTACACAGTTCCAGTCTTCAGCATATGCAAATATCCTGTCTGCTACACAAAGCTCTGCATTCCTACCTGTTATTATACAGTTCTACAGCATATGCAAGTATCCTGCTTGTTATTACAAAGAACTGTATTCCTGCCTAATACAACAACCTATAGACTTTGTCTTATCTAATTGCATATCTCTTCATTGCTTTATCCTATAAATAAAACCATCTCCTTTATTTCCTAAAACCTTGTACCTGTTTAATTATGCCTAAAAGGAAAGACTCACACAGACAAAACACAAAATTAACCCCAAAACCTGACACCTCCGCACAACAGCTCCTTACTCCTGAACCTGCTCCCTTGCAGAGTATGACAGAATGTCAAGGCCATAAATTGGAGCTTGCAGAGGTGATTCACTCTTTGACTGAAGTGTCAAAGAGAATTTTGTCTGTGGACTCTCATCTACTACAACTTAACCAACTTCTAAAATCTCTTCCAGATGAATTGAAGTCACTTATCCAAGATTTACCTGCAGGATTCCAGACTTTACAGGATAGCCTGAAAGACTTTTTCAATAAAAAATGTTTTGGGGTTTGGCACTCCTACTCCTGTGCCCACTACCCCAAAGGCTGTACCCTTGTCAATCAAAAGGAGGATTTCAACCCCTCTTACCACTGAAGAAATGGCCAGAAGGAGAAATAATGGCTTATGTTTCTATTGTGGAGCTACTGGGCATGTAATATCCTATTGTCCAGTGAGACCCCCTAAGAAGTCTGTTCCGCGGTCTCCACCTCTAAATCCTGAGTCATCAAATGGACAGGCTACAGAGAGGAAGTCAAACTGTTATCCCACTTCAGATTCCTCTGGAGATGAACTTTGCATGGGTTCTATTTTACATCCCCAATTTGATCAGCCTAGGACTGCACCTTTCAAAGACTGATTCCTGTGAAGTACTAACATATGATCCTCAGAATCCTAGTACTACGAATCCAGAGATTTTCCTACCAGATCCAGCTACATTCTTATCTTTGTGCTTTCCAGAGGAAATGTCTAACTATTCAACCATTGAAGAAGATACTGACACTGGAGGGACAGTGCTTCAAACTGCTGTGCGGTCAAAAGGTCCTTTACCACCATTACCTCAGACCCACCTCTCCAGAACCTACAAGCCTAGAACTGCACAGAAACCAAAGATCAGTCCTGTTGGGGCCCTCTATACTAATTCCAGTCCCCAGAATCCTCTCCTGAAGAGCCCTTCAAAAAAGAAAATACCCCCTGATATTACATATGCCTCCGATGGCAGTCTGGTATATATTAAAGATCTGGTGCTATAAGAGAATGCTGGGTCTGCCCAGAGGTCGTCCTTGAGGAGGGGGTACTGTCATGGTTCAGCCTGGAATTGAACCTGGGACCTCTCTCTATTTCTGCTGCTGTTCTTTCTCAGACTGTTGTTTTACAACTATTCCACCAGATGGCTTGATCACAGGATAAGAATATTGTGTTTTTCTGTTTGCTGCAAATTTGGCTCTCTGGCTCCACCTGCTTGCCAGCTGAAACAAATCATTTAATCAGCAGCTTTATCTGGGAGGTTTGTTTGCAATTCTGGGCCTTGACATTAAGAGTGATACTCTGAAAGACTCTCTGCTCCTGTATCCTGTGTGAAATACAGATTTGTTGGATTTCCTGGTTCCTGATTTCTGCTTCAATTACTGACTACTCTTCTGGATAATCCCTTGGCACTGTGTTTCATTTTGGGACTGATTTCCTGGAAATTGATCTTGCCTAAAACTCTTTCCTAAGGACTGACTCAGGTACTTTTGCTTTCTTGTTTCCTGATACTACAAAGTTCAAATTGCAGTCTATGCAAATATCCTGTTTGTTTCTACAAAGTTCCAAATTGCAGTCTATGCAAATATCCTGTTTGTTTCTACAAAGTTCCAAATTGCAGTCTATGCAAATATCCTCTTTGTTTCTACAAAGTTCCAATTTGCAGTTTATGCAAGTTTCCTGTTTTTTTCTACAAAGTACCAGTTTGCAGTTTATGCAAGTTTCCTTAAATTACCAGTTTGCAGTTTATGCAAGTTTCCAGTTTGTTACAACTGTGTCCAGTCTACAGCATATGCAAGTATCCTGCGTATTACAAGGCACTGCATTCCTGCGTGTTATTACAAAGTTTCAGTCTTCAGCATATGCAAGTATCCTATCTGCTATACAAGTTTTGCTTTCCTGCCTGATACTACACAGTTCCAGTTCTACAGCATATGCAAGTATCCTGCTTGTTATTACAAAACTCTGCTTTCCTGCGTGTTATTACACAGTTCCAGTCCTCAGCATATGCAAATATCCTGTCTGTTACACAAAGCTCTGCATTCCTGCCTGTTATTATACAGTTCTACAGCATATGCAAGTATCCTGCTTGTTATTACAAAGCGCTGCATTCCTGCCTGTTATTTCACTGTTCCAGTCTACAGCATATGCAAGTATTCCTGCCTAATACAACAACCTATAGACTTTGTCTTATCTAATTGCATATATCTATATTGCTTTATCCTATAAATAAAACCATCTACTTTACCTTGTACCTGTTTAATTATGCCTAAAAGGAAAGACTCACGCAGACAAAACACATCATTAACCGCAAATCCTGACACCTCTGCACAACAGCTCCTTACTCCTGAACCTGCTCCCTTGCAGAGTATGACATCAGGTAAGCATACATTTTAAGAAAAAAGCTATAGATAGTTCGCTCACTCCTATAATCTATTATCTAATGTACATAAAGCAGGTGCATCCTAGAGAAAATGCATATAAAACCAGGTAGATACGTCAAATAAGAAGTTTCTAAAAGTCTAGGGAAACAGCACTACTACAAAACTTGACAGACAAATTATGCCAAACATACAGAACACATTTTAATATATAAATGTTAAAAAGCATAAATTTTGTTTTTCTTTCCTAAGATATGGTAAGTCCACAGCTTGAGTAATTACTGTTGGCAACCCTACCTATAGAGGACACGGATAAATAGGTAGGAATAGACAAGACAGGCAGTTCTAAACAGAAGGCACCACCGCTTGAAGAACCTTTCTCCCAAAAGATGCCTCAGCCGAGGTAATTGGAAAATGTGGAAAAAGTATGTAGAGAAGACCAAGTTGCAGTCTTGCAAATTTGTTTCACAGAAGCTTTATTTTTGAAAGCCCAAGAAGAGGAAACAGCTCTTGTGGAATGAGCAATAATTCTCTCAGGAGGCTGCTGTCTAGCAGTCTCATAAGCCAAATGAAATATACTTCATAACCAAAAAGAAAGAGTAGTAGCAGTAGCTTTCTGACCCTTATGTTTTCCAGAGAAACAGACAAAGAGGGCAGAGGACTGGCGAAAATCCTTAGTCGCCTGTAAGTAGAATTTAAGTGCACGTACAACATCCAAATCGTGTAACAAATTGTGTAACAAATGTTCTTTGGAAAAAGAAGGATTAGGACACAGAGAGGGAACAACAATTTCCTGATTGATATTTCTATTAGAAAATACCTTAGGAAGGAAACTTAACTTAGTATGAAGAACTGCCTTATCGGCATAAAAAATAAGATAATGGGAATTACACTGCAGAGCTGAGAGTTCCAAGACTCTTTAAGCAGAAGAGATATCAACAAGAAACAAAACCTTCCAAGATAACAACTTAATGTCTATGGAATGTAACAGCTCAAATGGAGCCAGCTGTAAAACTTTAAGAACAAAGTTAAGGCTCCAAGAAGGAACAACAGACTTAAAGACAGGCCTGATTTTGACCAAGGCCTGACAAAAAGATTGCACATCTGGCACGTCCACCAAATGTTTATGTAGTAAAACTGATAAAGCAGAAATCTGACCCTTCAGGGTACTAACTGTCAATCCCGTTTCCAGGACTTCCTTAAAGGGACAGTAATGTCAAAACTAAACTTTCATGAGTCAGATAGGGCATGCAATTTTAAAGAACTTTCCAATTTACTTTTATCATCAAATTTGCTTTGTTCCCTTGGTGTTATTTTTGAAAAGCTAAACCTAGCTAGGCTCAAACTGATTTCTAAACAGTTGAAAACCTCCTCCTAGCTCAGAGCATTTTGAAAGTTTTTCACAGTTAGACTGTGCTAGTTCACATGTGTCATATAGATAACATTGTGCTCACTCCCGTGAAGTTATTTAGGAGTCTTCACTGATTGACTACACTCCATGTCTGTCAAAGGCACTTAGATAAGGAGGCTGTCTGCAAAGGCTTAGATACAAGGTAATCACAGAGGTAAAAAGTATATTAATATAACTGTGTTGGTTATGCAAAAACGGGGAATGGGTAATAAAGGTATTATCTATCTTTCTAAACAAGAAAAAATTTGGTGTAGACTGTCCCTTTAAGAAAAGATAACATTTTAGGAATTCTAATTCTACTCCAAGAGTAGCCCTTGGATTAACACCAATAAATATATTTACACCATATCTTATGGTAAATCTTTCTAGCAACAGGCTTGCAAGCCTGAATCATGGTCTCAATGACTGACTCAGAAAAACCACGCTTAGACAGAATTTAGTGTTCAATCCCCAAGTAGTCAGCTTCAGATAAACGAGATTTGGCTGAAGGAAGGGACCCTGAATCAGGAGGTCCTCCCTCAGAGGTAGTCTCCAAGGTGGAAGAGATGACATCTCCACTAGGTCTGCAAACCATATCCTGCAAGGCCACGCAGGGGCTATTAGAATTACCAATGCCCTCTCCTGTTTTATATGAGCAATGACTCATGGAAGGAGAGCAAACAGAGGAAACAGGTATGCCAATCTGAAAATCCCAGAAACCGCCAGAGCATCTATAAGAACAGCCTGCAGATCACTTGACTTTGAACCACACCTTGAGGCTTGGCGTTCTGACGAGATGCCATCATATCTAACTCCGGCATCCCCCATTTGAGGCCTAAGCTGCAAAACACCTCTGGATGGATTTCCCACTCCCCGGAATAAAAAGTCTGTCTGCTCAGAAAATCCACTTCCCAGTTGTCTACTCCTGGAATGTGGATGGCAGATAGACAGCAATTGTTGTCTCTGTCCACTGAAGAATCAAAGTAAAATCTCCTTCATGGTTAAGGAACTCCAAGTTCCTCCCTGGTGATTGATGTAAGCCACAGAGGTTATGTTGTCTGACTGGAACCTGATAAACTGGGCTGAGGACAACTGGGGTCAAGCCAATAGAGCATTTTAAATCACCCTCAACTCCAAGATGTTGAAGGGAAGAGCAGACTCCTCCCGAGTCCAAAGGCCCTGAGTTTTTAATAAGCTCCAGACTGCTCCCCAGCCCAGCAGGCTGATGTCCGTGGTCACGATCACCCAGGAAGGTCTTCAAAAGCATGTGCCCTGAGACAGATGTCCCTGAGAAATCCACCATGGGAGAGAGTCCCTTGATGACTGATCTAACTCTATTCTCTGAGATAGATCTGCATGGTCGCCATTCCATTGTCTGAGCATGCACAACTGGAGAGCTCTCAAATGGAATCGAGCAAAAGGAATGATGTCCATGGAAGCCACCATCAGACCGATTGCATAAATTGAGCCACTGAAGGATAAGCAGTAGCCTGAAGAGAGAGGCAAGAGGAAATGCTTTTGTTTTTCCTGACCTCTGTCAGAAAAATCTTCAGCAATAGAGAATCTATTATGGACCCTAAGAACACTACTCTTGTAGCAGGGAAAAGGGAACTTTTTTCCAGATTCACATTCCATTGTTGGGAAAGAAAAAAAGTCTATATATCTATGTGAGATTTTGCTTGTTGAAAAGATGGTGCCTCAACCAATATGTCATCCAGGTAGGGTACCACCGCATTCCCACGAGAACAAATCACTGCCAAAAGAGCCCACAGAACCTTTGAAAAAAATCTGGGAGCCGTGGCTAGAGCAGATGGAAGAACCACAAACTGGAAATGTTTGTCCAGAAAGGCAAAACTCAGGAATCTGTGATGGTCCCTGTAAATAGGAATGAAGATACGCATCCTTTAGGTCTATGGTTGTCATGAACTAACCCTCTTGTACTAAAGGAAGGATGGAGCGTATAGTCTCCATCTTGAAGGATGGAACTTTGAGAAACTTGTTCAGACACTTCAAGTCTAGAGTGGGACAGAAAGTTCCCTCTTTTTTGGAACCATAACTAGGTTGGAGTAGAACCTGAGACCCTGTTCCTGCACTGGAACTATCACTCTCAGGGAGTAAGGATATTGTATACATTTCAAGAATGCCTCTCTCTTTATCTGGTCTGCAGATAATCTTGGAGGAAAAGTCTTGAATTCCAATTTGTAACCCTGGGATACTATCTCCACAATCCAGGGATCTGGGACATCTCTATCCAGGCTTGAGAGAACTGAGAAAGTCTGCTACTCACCTGATCTGATCCCGGATCAGGGGGAAACCCTTCATGCTGATTTGGAATCAGCTGCAGGTTTCTTTGATTGTTTCCCCTTGTTCCAAGACTCATTGGGTTTACAAGAAGACTTGAATTGTTCCTGCTTGGAAGAAGGGGAAGGCTTTCCTCTGAAGTTATGAAAGGAACAAAAATTACTCTGATGTCCTTTAGGCCTGTTCTTCTTATCTTGAGGTAGAAAAGACCCTAAAATATCAGAGATAATTTCTACCAAACCGGGTCCAAACAAAAAGCTTGACTTTAGAGGAAACATCCGCAGACCAGGATTTCAACCAGAATGCCTGGAGGGCTAGGACCTCGAAACTAGAAGTTTTAGCTCCTAGTCTAACAGCCTGTAAAATGGCATATGCAATAAAGGAATTGGCCAATTTAAGAGCTTTAATCATATCTTGAATTTCATCCAAGGAAGTCTCTACTTAAAGAGAATCAGACAAGGTGTCAAACCAATAAGATGCTGCACTAGTCATGGTGGCAATACACACTGCAGGTTGCCATTGGAGACTTTGATGAACAGAAATCTTTTTCAAATAAGCCTCCAGCTTCTTGTTCATTGGATCCTTAAAAGAGCAGCTATCCTAAATAGGAATAGTGGAAATGGCCCCTTTAACTTTGGCTACAGTATACCAAGGGTCTTTAATGGAGTTCTCGACAGGAAACATTTGCTTAAAAATGGGAGACAGGGTAAAAGACACCCCTGGTTTCTCCCATTCCTGTGAGATAATCTCCCTAGCATGGTACAGCACAGGAAATACCTCTGAAGTGGAAGGTTCATCAAAGAAACTATTAGATTTACTAGATTTCTTAAGAGTGACAATGACAGGGGTATTGGAGTCATCTAAAGTAGCTAAAACCTCTTTTAACAATAAAGTAAGGTGTTCAAGCTTAAATCTGAAGGATACCACCTCAGTCTCAGAATAAGGAATTATACTGTCCGAATCTGAGATTTCACCCTCAGAAAGTCCCAATGTATCTTCCTCATCAGACTTATGAGAAAGGGCAATTTAGGAAGCAGAACTGAGGATAGGTACCTTACTTTCTGAATTTCTAGATTTCCTCTTGCGTTTTTCCTGTAATCTGGGAATGGCAGCTAATGCTGCAGATACCGCTGAAGATACCTGGGCAGCAATTTCTGCTTTTAAATAAACTCCACTAGGAGTTATAGAGGAACCGAAGGGCACTGCATGTGACACTATTGTGGCTGGGGATGTAGCAGGACAAAGCTGAGGTATTATTTTAACAGCATCATCCTGATAGACATTAGGCTTAAAAATGTTACCTTTATTTTGCAAGGTTTACTTGACACATTGAGCTAAACAAAGTAAGCATAATTCTTGAGAGCAGGCTCTGGCTCCATATCAGACATGTTGTGAAACAGTAAATACACGTGTATAGATAAGTTTCAAAGATTTTAATATTCAATTAAAATAAGCCAAGGAAAAAATACACTTTTAATTTTATCCGAAATTAGGATTGATCCCCGGCTAAAATTATTTGAGAAAAGTTAAGAAAAAACATTGAATAAACATCAAATAAACTTCTAAAATATCCCCTCAGGCAACCCCACACCTCAATTACTGAGGTGCCTTAGCACTACCAATTAAGACCGGATCACCCAGAAATGGAGAAAAACAACTTTTTCCTCAGAAACGTTATAAAGTAAAGCTGGTCATGTGAACGCAACTGCCGAGCTCAAATTACTGCTGAGGCACTACTTCCTGGTACACTGAGTACTGGAAATAACCATTTTTTCAACCTGACAGTTTAAAATGTTGCATCGTTTGATTTTAAAGTAAAGGGGAAATTAATAAGCTGCTGAAATTGAAAATTCAGCCTTACTTTCAGTTTAAACTTGTATTGTTTATCAAGTAAATATGTGTCAGAAAATAAAGCCTAATAAAAACATTTTACCCTTTCTTTTTAAACGAGTTTAAATGTTAGTCTCACACATGCTACAGTACCTGCTTCATGTCCCAGTGTAACCCATACAACAGGATTATCGATGTCCCAATAAAAAAAACAGTTGGCTAGATTACGAGTTTTGAGCTAAGCTTAAAAAGCAGCATTAGTCGGTCCTAACCCTGCTTTTTAACGCCCGCTGGTATTACGAGTCTTGCAGGTACAGGTGTACCGCACACTTTCTTGGCCAGACTTGGCAGTACCGCAAATCCACTTACGTAAATTGCGTATCATCTTTTTTCAATGGGACTTACATAGCGCCAGTATTACGAGTCTGCCAAAAAGAGCGGTAGATCCTCTTCTGTCAATACTGGTACCGCATTTTAAAGTCAGTAGTTAAGAATTTTACACTACAAAGCCGTAGCATAAAACTCTTAACTAAAGTGCTAAAAAGTACACAAACACCCATAAACTACCTATTAACCCCTAAACCGAGGCCCTCCCACATCGCAAACACTAAAAGAATCATTTTAACCTCTAATCTGCCGAACCGGACATCGCTGCCACTATAATAAACATATTAACCCCTAAACCGCTGCACTCCCGCCTCGCAAACACTAGTTAAATATTATTAACACCTAATCTGCTGTCCCTAACATCGTCGCCACCTACCTACTTTTACTAACCCCTAATCTGATGCCCCAAACATCGCTGCCACTATATTAAAGTTATTAAACCCCAAATCTAAGTCTAACCCCAACACCCCCTAACTTAAATATAATTAAAAGAAATCTAACAAAAAATTCCTATCATTAACTAAATGATTCCTATTTAAAACTAAATACTTGCCTGTAAAATAAACCCTAAGCTAGCTACAATATAACTAATATATATACAGGGTTTATTTTTAAATAGGGTTTATTTTTATTTTACAGGCAAGATTGTATTTATTTTAACTAGGCAGAATAGTTACTAAACAGTTATTAACTATTTAATAACTACCTAGCTAAAATAAATACAAAAGTACCTGTAAAATAAAACCTAACCTAAGTTACAATTACACTTAATACTACACTATAATTAAATAAATTAACTAAATTAAATACAATTAAATACATTACATACAATTAGCTAAATTAAATTAGCTAAAGTACAAAAAAACACTAAATTACAGAAAAGAATAAACAAATTACAGATATTTAAACTAATTACACCTAATCTAATAGCCCTATTAAAATAAAAAAAAGCCCCCCCAAACAAAATAACAAAACCCCTAGCCTAAACTAAACTATCAATAGTCCTTAAAAGGGCCTTTTGTGGGGCATTGACCCAAAGTAATCAGCTCTTTTACCTGTAAAAAAATACAAACAACCCACCCAACAGTAAAACCCACCACCCACACAACTAACCCCCCAAATAAAACCCTAACTAAAATAACCTAAGCTCCCCATTGCCCTGAAAAGGGCATTTGGATGGGCATTGCCCTTAAAAGGGCAGTTTGCTCTTTTGCCGCCCAAAGTCCCTAAACTAAAAATAAAACCCACCTAATACACCCTTAAAAAATCTAACACTAACCCCCTGAAGATCAACTTACCGGGAGACGTCTTCATCCAAGTCGGGTGAATTGGTCCTCCAGACGGGCAGAAGCCTTCATCCAAGCCGGGCAGAAGTGGTCCTCCAGACGGTATCTTCTATCTTCATCCATCTGGTGCGGAGCGGGTCCATCTTCAAGACATCCGACGCGGAGCATCTTCTTCTGGCGACGACTAAAAAAGAATGAAGGTACCTTTAAGTGACGTCTTCCAAGATGGAGTCCCTTAGATTCCGATCGGCTGATAGAATTCTATCAGCCAATCGGAATTAAGGTAGAAAAAATCCTATTGGCTGATGCAATCAGCCAATAGGATTGAATCAGCCAATAGAATCAGCCAATCAGCCAATAGAATGCAAGCTCAATCCTATAGGCTGATTGCATCAGCAATAGGATTTTTTTCTACCTTAATTCCGATTGGCTGATAGAATTCTATTGAATGATCCAATCAGCCAATAGGATTGAGCTCGCATTCTATTGGCTGTTCCTTCCAAATGCCTTTTTCAGGGCAATGGAGAGCTTAGTTTTTTTAGTTAGGGTTTTATTTGGGGGGTTGGTTGTGTTTGGTGGGTTTTACTGTTGGATGGTTGTTTGTATTTTTTTTTTTACAGGTAAAAGAGCTGATTTCTTTGGGGCAATGCCCCGCAAAAGGCCCTTTTAAGGACCATTGGTAGTTTAGTTTAGGCTAGGGTTTGTTTTTTATTTTGGGGGGACCTTTTTTATTTTGAGCGGGCTATTAGATTAGGTGTAATTAGTTTAAATATCTTGTAATTTGTTTTTTATTTTGTGTAATTTAGTGTTTGTTTTTGTTTGTAATTTAGGTATTTGTATTTAATTTAGTTAATTTTATTTAATTTAGGTAATTTGTTTAATTGTAGTGTAAGGTTAGGTGTAGTGTAAGACAGGTAAGGTTTTATTTTACAGGTAAATTTGTATTTATTTTAGTTAGGTAGTTAGTAAATAGTTAATTACTATTTAGTAACTATTCTACCTAGTTAAAATAAATACAAACTTGCCTGTGAAATAAAAATAAACCCTTAGCTAGATACAATGTAACTATTAGTTATATTGTAGCTAGTTTAGGCTTTATTTTACAGGTAAGTATTTAGTTTTAAATAGGAATTATTTAGTTATTAATAGTAGGTTTTCTTTAGATTTATTTTAATTATATTTAAATTAGTGGGTGTTAGGGTTAGGGTTAGACTTAGGTTTAAGGGTTAATAACTTTAGTATAGCGGTGTCGACATTGGGGGCAGCAGAATAGGGGTTAATAAATGTAGGTAGGTGGCGGCGATGTTAGGGACAGCAAGTTAGGGGTTAATATTTAACTAGTGTTTGCGAGGCTGGAGTACGATGGTTTAGGGGTTAATATGTTTATTATAGTGGCAGCGACGTTGGGGCGGCAGATTAGGGGTTAATAAATGTAGGTAGATTGCGGCGACATTGGGGAGAGGGAGATTAGGGGTTAATAAATATAATTTAGGTGTCTATAAGAAAATTTAGGTGTCGGCGATGTTGGGGGCAGCAGATTAGGGATTAATAAGTATAATGTAGGTGTCGGCGATGTCCGGAGCGAGCTCAATCCTATTGGCTGATTGGATCAGCCAATAGGATTGAAGTTCAATCCTATTGGCTGATTGCATCAGTCAAAAGGATTTTTTCAACCTTAATTCCGGTTCACTGAATTCTATCAACCAATCAGAATCTAAGGGACGCCATCTTGGATGACGTCACTTAAAGGAACCTTCATTCATCTGGAGTCGTTGTAAGAAGAGGATGCTCCACACAGGATGTCTTGAAGATGGACCCGCTCAGCGCCGGATGGATGAAGACTTCTGCCCATCTGGAGGACCACTTCTCCCGGCTTGGATGAAGACTTCTCCCAGATTCGTTGAGGACTTCTCCTGGCTTCGTTGACGATGGATGTCCGGTCTTCAAAACTGTAAGTGGATCTTCGGGGGTTAGTGTTAGGTTCTGTTAAGGGTATATTGGGTGGGTTTTAGTTTTAGATTAGGGTTTGGGAAGCAATAGAGCTAAATTCCCTTTTAAGGGCAATGCCCATCCAAATGCCCTTTTCAGGGCAATGGGGAGCTTAGTTTTTTTTTAGTTAGGGTTTTATTTGGGGGGTTGGTTGTGTGGGTGGTGGGTTTTACTGTTCGGGGGTTGTTTGTATTTTTTTTACAGGTAAAAGAGCTGATATCTTTGAAGCAATGCCCCACAAAAGGCCAGAGGGGTTAAAATGTTTATTATAGTAGCAGCAACGGTGGGGGCGGCAGATTAGGGGTTAATAAGTGTAGGTAGGTTGCGGCGAAATTGGGGCGGGAGATTAGGTGTTAATAAATATAATGTAGGTGTTGGCGATGTTGGGGGTAGCAGATTAGAGATTAATAAGTATAATGTAGGTGTCGGCGATGTCTGGAGCGGCAGATTAGGGGTTAATAAGTGTAAGATTAGGGGTGTTTAGACTCTGGTTCATGTAAGGGTGTTGGGTGTAAACATAAATTTAGTTTCCCCTTAGGAATCAATGGGGATGTGTTGCGGAGCTTTAGGCTGCTTTTTTGCAGTTGTTAGATTTTTTTTCAGCCGGCCCTCCCCATTGATGTCTATGGGGAAATTGTGCATGAGCACATACAACCAGCTCACCGTTGACTTAAGCAGCGCTGGTATTGGAGTGCGGTATGAAGCACAATTTTGCTCTATGTTTACTTCTTACCTAATAACGCCAGGTTTAGGAAAACCTGTAATACCAGCACTATAGGTAAGTGAGCGGGGACAATAACGTGCAAGTTAACACCGCACCCCTCATAACGCAAACTCGTAATCTAGCCGTCAGATCTTTAAGTGTTGCACTTTGACAGTGATATATCCGGCTACAAAAATAGCAGAATGTTGCTGCCTTTTTCAAGTCTCCTTATCTCTTGTAAATCCATTTTCATAATTTTCACATAGCTTCTTTTATGTGCTTCTGATTTCGTGCATGAACTCAAATTTTAAGATCTTTGTAGTTTCATTAAAAATGTATTCAAATACAATAGTATTAAAAATAAATAAACCTTTTTTTATTTTTCTACCAGGATACAGTAACCCTAGATTAGTGCAGGTATGTAACTTATAAAAACTGCGAACAATTTATGATGCTGATATAAAATATCTTTATTGCTTCAGCTTATCTTGTGAGATGCTGATATGGAGGCATTTTTTTATTACATATAAGCTGCTATTTATATTGAAATTTGGTATACAGAGAAACAACATTGGTGGATGTCCACAATATGTGGTCTTCCATCTAAACTGATTTAAAGGGACAGTAAAATCCAAATTAAACTTTCATGATTCAGATAGGGCATGTCATTTTAAACAACTTTCCAATGTACTTTTATCATCAAATCTGCGTTGTTCTCTTGGTATTCTTAGTTGAAAACTAAATCTAGGTAGGCTCATATGCTAATGTCTAAGCCCTTGAAGGCCACCTCTTATCTGAATGCGTTTGACACTTTTTCACCGCTAGAGGGCATTAATGCATATGTGCCGTATAGATGGATTTATTTAAAAGTCAGCACTAATTGGCTAAAATGCAAGTCTGTCAAGAGATCTGCGATAAGGAGGCAATCTGCAGAAGGTTAGACACAAGTTTATCACAAAGGTAAAAAGTTTATTAATATAACAGTGTTGGTTATGCAAAATGGTAAATAAAGGGATTATCTATCATTTTAATCAATAACGTTTTTGGTGTTTAATGTCCCTTTAATTTCTCAATAGTTTGACTTGTATTGCTAATTTTACATAGGGCCTTCACTAGATGTTGCAGATGAAAATATTTTCTAAGACAGAGAATTCCCTAATGCCTATCAATATACGCTGCCGAGATGGATCTTTATGCTCTTTTGCACTTTTGGAAATTAATTAAAATTTGGCACAATTAAATGATCTACATATATATGTTCAAACACACTCTTAAAAATGACCTCTGATTCCACAGCTGACTCAAGTTTTCACAAAAGTTCCTTTTTGAAAATAAGAGTTGGATCCCTATGCTGAGTAGTTGATAGTATCATCCAATTTAAAGGGCCACTGTAAGTAAATATTTTCAATGCCTGTTACTAACTAACTACCCCAAATACGCTTTTTATCAATAGCATTTCATTAACATATCTCTATCGTATATCAGAAATCTTGTCTGCAAATTTAATTGTTTTCCAAACCCACTCCGTGGGTATCCTTTGCTCTGTACCAATCCGTTTACAATACCTAGGTTTCAAAATGGCGCTTTAAACACAAAGTTATTGGTTTAAGTATTTTGAACACACAGTACTGAAAATAGTGGGCAGGATAACGTGACATCATCGGCGAATAAATTATATAACTTTTAGATCGTTATGAAACTTCGTTTTGGAGAAAATATAGGTCAGTAGGTTTTAATTAATGTTTATTAACTTTAATATGTTAGTTGTTTAGCTTAAAAATTATAACAGAAAGTAATCCTTTAAGTATTTATTTTCAGCATTCCTATTTTGGACTAGATTGCAACACAACATAAATACATTGAAAGCAGAGTTACTCTCATAAAAAACCTAACTGAAAAATATTAAAAGTTATATAAGAGCTCAAAGATATATGGTATAAGGTGTCTGACTAAAAAAGGGCTGCAAAGGGCCTTAACATATATATATATGGAAAAGTATAGAAAGAGACAGGCGCACAGGGGCACACTTCGTGTAATACGTTCACAATCAGTACATAAATGACAGTGGGGGAATTATCCGCGCTCACCTGGTGTACCCTCAAGTAGTGAGGTGCTTAAAATGCACTTCTATGGTTGTACTCTGTTCCTTTGCTCCACTTGTCTTATAAAAGTTCAGGTTAACAAATATATTTACAAATAGACAAACATGTATATACACAATAATGAGCCGTAGTGCAGACAAGTTACTAGATCCTTATACAAAAGGTCCGTTTCCAAGTACATACACTAAATTGCTCCACAAGTAGTTGATGGTAAAAAATCCAAGATACACAGTTAGGGAGCACCAAAGGCTTAAATCGGAGCTTTCTGGCTATTTATGTAGCGTAGCAACCGATTACCTTATGCAGCTCCGTGTGTGTTGTGCAGTCAATGCGTGCAAATGTGACGTGTGGCGGGGGGGCGGAGCCTAACGCGCTTCGTAACCAATGGGTTACTTCATCAGAGGTGTGGGCCGCCCCCCAACCTAGCTCTATAAATGCGTGTGGCTGTGGCTGATTGGCCAAATACTAGCCCCTCTATCGCCATTTTGTTTGTGGGCAAGTGACATTAATGTTATTATAATACGCTACTAAACCCAGTAATAGTGATCCTCATTTATGAACCATATACTTCTTGAACATACCAATCTAATGTTGTTTCCTAATTTATACGCTTATTTTCAATTTCATTTGCAACTTTTACAAATTCGAGTGTCTGGCTAAAGAAGGATACTTAAAAGAACAAGGTGTATAAAAACAAACATCATGAACTTTACATAATATTGTAAAAACAATTCTAAATGGAACATTGTTTAAAATGAGTACAGTGTTACAGAGATATGTTATATATACTCTTATTGTTTTTACCTCATATATGTTGAGGTAAAAAAGGATACTTAAAAGAACAAGGTGTATCAAAACAAACATCATGAACATTACATGAAATTATTAATAAAATTCTAAATGGAACATTGTTTAAAATGTATACGTAGATAAGTACAATATTACAGAGATATATTATATATACTCTTATTGTTTTTACCTATTATATGTTGGTTTTATGTATTTAAAAAAACATCACTTAACTGACCCTAAATATTTAAAAAAGGGGGGGGGTTTATAAAATGCATATATGGAAGATAGATGAAAAGGGGCCACGTTAGTGTTTAAGAAGAACTCCCAAAATATTATATATCATTGATTACAAAAAGGCTGCTAGGTCAATATCTCTATTTAACCCATTGGGTTCTAGGGTTCCCTGTTTGTGAATCCAAACTGTCTCTTTTTTTCGTAGCTCCAAAAGTCTACTACCTCCTCTATTACCTTTGTGTACTTGTTCTATGGCCTTAATAAAAAATGCATCCTTATTTTTTATTCGTAAAGTGGTTTATGAGAGGATTTTTGAGGGTTCCCGCTTCTATATTTTTCATGTGTTCCAAACAGCGGATTTTTAAACCCTGTGTCGTACGTCCAATATACCTTTTTGGGATGCTGCAAGTACACTCCAGCATATAGACTACATGATCAGATCTACAATTCAGTAGACCTTTGATCGGGTATTTTTCTCCATCTTTTCCACAGTCTATAAATTTAGTGAAATTTTTATTTTTATGTGTATGTGCACAACACACGCAGTTTTTTTCTTGCACATTTAAAAAAATCTTGTATATTGGTAATCTGACCTTTGAGATGCTTCTCTGTTTTTTTGGTTTTCTGAATGTCACTAGGTGCTAAGAAATTTTTTAGATTTTTATTTTTCTTGTAAGTAACATATGGTCTATTACCTATAGTGTCTTTCAATATAGGGTCATTTTTCAGAATTGACCAGTTTTTCTGTAAAATGTTTTTAATCTTCCAGTGGCCCTCATTGAATGTAGTTACAAAATTAATTTTAGTGTCTCTTTTCTGTTTCACCCTTACTGTATCAGGTGTTAAAGATGGTAGTGTTTGTATTTGTTGATTATTGCCGTGTACTAGTGTTTCTCTGTCCAGTTTGATTGCTTTATCATATGCCTTTTGAATAGTTTTAGTTGGATAATGTTTTTCTGTAAACTTATCTTTAAGATTTTTTGCCTCTGTTTCAAAGTTACTCATATCTGTGCAATTTCGCCTCAATCTCTGAAACTGCCCGAATGGGATATTTTCTATCCATTTTGGATGATGGTTGCTGCGTGCATCTAAATAACCGTTAGTGTCAGTGGATTTTCTATATAGCTTGCTGCATATGTTCCCATTTGATACGTATAGAGTGACATCTAGAAAGTAAATAGATGAGATTTCTATTCTTTGTGTAAAGGTGAGATTCATGCAGTTGGCATTTAGCTCTTGTACATACATATCCCATAAATTAATCTCTCCATCCCAAATGACTAGGATGTAATCTATGAAACGATGCCAGAATACAACATTTTTGTTTTTGAATTCAGAATTATTATAAACCATATCCTCCTCAAATATATCCATATATAAGTTAGCAAAGTTGGGCGCAAACTTTGTACCCATGGCTGTCCCTGTACTTTGCAGGTAATATTTGCCTTCGAATTTAAAATAATTATTCTGTAGGATATATCTAATGGATTCTAATAGAAAGTTCCTCTGATCGGGGGCAATCTGATTCGCATTGTCTAATGATCTCTTGATAGCGCTTATCCCTTGATCATGAGGGATATATGTATACAATGCTGTTACATCGAGCGTAGCCCATTTGTAAGTGGGCTTCCATTCTAGTCCTTCTATAATTTGAATGAGATGGGGGGTATCTCTAAGATATGATTTGAGATTAAGTACCATAGGTTTTAAAAACCGATCCACATATTCAGATTGTCTAGATGTTATTGAATCTATTCCTGAAATAATGGGCCTTCCAGGTGGTTTTGTTAGGCTCTTGTGGGTCTTTGGTAGGTAATAAAATATTGCCATTTTAGGTTCATCATTTGATAGATATTTTCTCTCTCTATCTGTAAGTACTCTATTTTGGTAGCCAGAATTTATGTGTTCCATATATGTTCTCAAAAATAGGGGTGTAGGGTAACTTTTCAGGGTTACATATGTGTTACTATCAGAGAGTTGGCGATTAGCTTCCTCAGTCTAAATAGTCTTTCCTGTCTAAAATGACAATGCCTCCTCCCTTGTCAGCCTCCCGGATCACAATCTGTTCATTATCCATTAGTGTTTTTAACACATTTTTCTCTCTTATACTCATGTTATGTTTCTGGACTTTGTAGTTGCTGCAGAGTTCCATACAATCTTGAATGACCCTATCCTTAAACATAGTCATATATTTTCCCTGTGATTGAACAGGGAAAAAAATGGACTTTGGTCTTAGGCCACTATTAATAATACTTAGTTCATTTGAGTCATATTCTGGTCCCAAATAGTTATTAGATTCTATTTGTTAGTGGTGAATATTCCCATTCTCTAAATCCATTAAGGCTTCTAATGTTTCTAAGTCTGATTGTGTGAGGCTAACCGAATTATGTGTCTTTTTATCTTTTCCAAAATGTCTAACTAGTGTTAGTTTACGTATGAATTTATTTATATCGATAAATAAATCAAATGAATCAGGTTTTTATGTGGGTGCAAAAGACAAACCTTTTTTTAATAGGTTTGTTTCATCTAGACTTAGATTGTGTGTGGATAAATTGAAGATTTTTATGGTCTCTTCTTTTACTGTCTCATTTCTCTGCGTCTTTTTAAGTTGGAATTTTGAATTTAATGTTTGTTTGTTTGGGGGTTCTTAGACCTGTTTTCTTGGAAAGAACCCCCAAACAAACAAACATTAAATTCAATTTCCCCTCTAGAGAGTATACTCCGAGACAAAGTAGGGGTTACACTACAAACAGAGAGTACTACCATCAAAACCCGAACCATAGAAATGATTCTCATATAACTGAAAGAGAGAACAGAGAAGGAATATATTATCACTCTAGAGTTAGAGAACATTCTAGGGGAGGTATAAGACACTATAACCATAATTATAATTTTAATTATAGATCTAATAGGAACAATCAGAATTCATATAGTAACCAGGGGTGGAATGATACAAGGGCAAACCAAAACTCTAACTGGGAACAACAGCCATATACCTATTCTAGAAATAGAAATAGCTATAATGATAAGGGTTTTTACGACAGACATCTGACAGACAAACCAAGAACTGTAGAGGTACAGAGAGAAGTAAGACCCCCACCACACAAGAACACATACCACTAGAATGGAGACAACCACAAACACATGTAGAAGGAAGAAGGGGAAAAAGACATATGGAAGAAGAAGAGGATGTAGAGCTGGAAGAAAATTCCAACTTAAAAAGACGCAGAGAAATGAGACAGTAAAAGAAGAGACCATAAAAATCTTCAATTTATCCACACACAATCTAAGTCTAGATGAAACAAACCTATTAAAAAAAGGTTGGTCTTTTGCACCCACACAAAAACCTGATCCATTTGATTTATTTATCGATATAAATAAATTCATACGTAAACACTAGTTAGACATTTTGAAAAAGATAAAAAGACATAAGTCGGTTAGCCTCACAAGAAACATTAGAAGCCTTAATGGATTTAGAGAATGGGAATATTCACCACTCACAAATAGAATCTAATAACTATTTGGGACCAGAATATGAACTAAGTATTATTAATAGTGGCCTAAGACCAAAGTCCATTTTTTTCCCTGTTCAATCACAGGGAAAATATATAACTATGTTTAAGGATAGGGTCATTCAAGATTGTATGGAACTCTGCAGTAACTACAAAGTCCAGAAACATAACATGAGTATAAGAGAGAAAAATGTGTTAAAAACACTAATGGATAATGAACAGATTGTGATCTGGGAGGCTGACAAGGGAGGAGGCATTGTCATTTTAGACAGGAAAGACTATTTAGAGGAAGCTAATCGCCAACTCTCTGATAGTAACACATATGTAACCCTTTGAAGTGACTCTACACCCCTATATTTGAGAACATATATGGAACATATAAATTCTGGCTACCAAAATAGAGTACTTACAGATAGAGAGAGAAAATATATATCAAATGATGAACCTAAAATGGCAATATTTTATTACCTACCAAAGATCCACAAGAGCCTAACAAAACCACCTGGAAGGCCAATTATTTCAGGAATAGATTCAATAACATCTAGACTATCTGAATATGTGGATCGGTTTTTAAAACCTATGGTTCTTAATCTCAAATCATATCTTAGAGATACCCCCCATCTCCTTCAAATTATAGAAGGACTAGAATGGAAGCCCACTTACAAATGGGCTACGCTCGATGTAACAGCATTGTATACATCTATCCCTCACGATCAAGGGATAAGCGCTATCAAGAGATCATTAGACAATGCGAATCAGATTGCCCCCGATCAGAGGAACTTTCTATTAGAATCCATTAGATATATCCTACAGAATAATTATTTTAAATTCGAAGGCAAATATTACCTGCAAAGTACAGGACAGCCATGGGTACAAAGTTTGAGCCCAACTTTGCTAACTTATATATGGGTATATTTGAGGAGGATATGGTTTATAATAATTCTGAATTCAAAAACAAAAATGTTGTATTCTGGCATCGTTTTATAGATGACATCCTAGTCATTTGGGATGGAGAGATTAATTTATGGGATATGTATGTACAAGAGCTAAATGCCAACTGCATGAATCTCACCTTTACACAAAGAATAGAAATCTCATCTATTTACTTTCTAGATGTCACTCTATAAGTATCAAATGGGAACATATGCAGCAAGCTATATAGAAAATCCACTGACACTAACGGTTATTTAGATGCACGCAGCAGCCATCATCCAAAATGGATAGAAAATATCCCATTCAGGCAGTTTCAGAGATTGAGGCGAAATTGCACAGATATGAGTAACTTTGAAAGAGGCAAATAATCTTAAAGATGTTTACATAAAAACATTATCCAACTAAAACTATTCAAAAGGCATATGATAAAAGCAATCAAACTGGACAGAGAAACACTAGTACACGGCAATAATCAACAAATACAAACACTACCATCTTTAACACCTGATACAGTAAGGGTGAAACAGAAAAGAGACACTAAAATTAATTTTGTAACAACATTCAATGAGGGCCACTGGAAGATTAATAACATTTTACAGAAAAACTGGTCAATTCTGAAAAATGACCCTATATTGAAAGACACTATAGGTAATAGACCATATGTTACGTACAAGAAAAATAAAAATCTAAAAAATTTCTTAGCACCTAGTGACATTCAGAAAACCAAAAAAAACAGAGAAGCATCTCAAAGGTCAGATTACCAATATACAAGGTTTTTTTAAATGTGCAAGAAAAAACTGCGTGTGTTGTGCACATACACATAAAAATAAAAATTTCAATAAATTTATAGACTGTGGAAAAGATGGAGAAAAATACCCGATCAAAGGTCTACTGAATTGTAGATCGGATCATGTAGTCTATATGCTGGAGTGTACTTGCAGCATCCCAAAAAGGTATATTGGACGTACGACACAGGGTTTAAAAATCCGCTGTTTGGAACACATGAAAAATATAGAAGCGGGAACCCTCAAAAATCCTCTCATAAACCACTTTACGAATATTCATTACAAAAATAAGGATGCATTTTTTATTAAGGCCATAGAACAAGTACACAAAGGTAATAGAGGAGGTAGTAGACTTTTGGAGCTACGAAAAAAAGAGACGGTTTGGATTCACAAACTGGGAACCCTAGAACCCAATGGGTTAAATAGAGATATTGACCTAGCAGCCTTTTTGTAATCAATGATATATAATATTTTGGGAGTTCTTCTTAAACACTAACGCGGTCCCTTTTCATCTATCTTCCATATATGCATTTTATAAACCCCCCCTTTTTTAAATATTTAGGGTCAGTTAAGTGATTTTTTTTAAATACATAAAACCAACATATAATAGGTAAAAACAATAAGAGTATATATAATATATCTGTAATATTGTACTTATCTACGTATACATTTTAAACAATGTTCCATTTAGAATTTTATTAATATCATGTAATGTTCATGATGCTTGTTTTGATACACCTTGTTCTTTTAAGTATCCTTTTTTACCTCAACATATATGAGGTAAAAACAATAAGAGTATATATAACATATCTCTGCAACACTGTACTCATTTTAAACAATGTTCCATTTAGAATTGTTTTAACAATATTATGTAAAGTTCATGATGTTTGTTTTTATACACCTTGTTCTTTTAAGTATCCTTTTTTAGCCAGACACTCGAATTTGTAAAAGTTGCAAATGAAATTGAAAATAAGTGTATAAATTAGGAAACAACATTAGATTGGTATGTTCAAGAAGTATATGGTTCATAAATGAGGATCACTATTACTGGGTTTAGTAGCGTATTATAATAACACTAGTCCTAAAGCCCGTTCACACGGGCCATTTTTTGCAGTACAGTGGTCCCACCCCTTGCGTTCTCTCCCTCCCACTCTCTTTTGCTCTCT